>NC_142527.1:40000-170000 GCF_964205215.1 Stylophora pistillata
GAGGAAAATAGTCAGGACACCAACAGTCTAGTAGAACAAGATGTTCCTCTTGACGATCTCGACAAGCAGGAACTCTCAACTCAACAGCAAAATCGTGTTTTGAGTATCTCTGCTAACTGGGAAAAGGTACGGGAAAAGTTGCTGAACTCGTACATCGAAGAACAGCATCTTCCAGACAAGATTAACTGTATGAACTGTCAAAAGAGTATCGCTGCAACACAATGTGAATACTGTGGCCCTCGCCAGTACTTCTGTGTTGAATTTGCACGAGCTCTACATGTCAATCGAAACAAGTTTCATGTACTTGAGCAATGGAAGGTGTTTAAGAATATTTTGGGGCCGGTTGTATTCTAGCTACTTTTAGTGTAACATATCTGGTTAAACTGTACTTTTATCTACTTCTTACTTTCTTTATTTTATTAGGATGGGGTATTTTCTCCTTTGTATGCAGATGAGGCAACTGTTAGCTATGGCCATACGTGCAGAACCGCAACAGTAAAGCTGTTCAGACTTCTGGATGCCTCAGGTCAGCTCATTTCATTTATAGTGGTTAGAAATTACTAGAATGGTTTTAAAACGAAGCGTTCTTTTTCAATTTTATCTGCTCCTTTGTCACATTTTCCTGCCGCTTGCCTAAAATCAAGAACGCTGATGATAATGATACGATATTTAAATTCTCTCAATATGTCAGGGCCCATAATTGGCTGTCCAATAATTTCTAAGTATTGGACCGGGTAATGTCCTGAATGATTCCACATGCCATTAAGTTTTGTAATGATATGGCTTTCCATTAAGTCCAAAGAAAAACAATAAACTTGGCTTGCATCTATCTGTAAGAGCCTTTTCTGTCGTGCTGGGAGAATATTGGCCCTTGGACTTTTATGTACAGACCTCGCTGCACTTGGTTTGTACTTTCAATACCTCGGGCCAATATTCTCCTAGTATGGCCCTCGCGGTTGGTTAAGGTGTCTTCATGGCCCTCAACAAAGTAAGAGGTATGTAAAGCTGTATGTAATGTTTTTTTTTTTGTTTGTTTGTTTTGTTTACTTAACTTCATAAGTTGTTCATTTACTTTTTTATGAATGTCAGGAAATCATCACCTCAAATATGTACAAGTGTGTGATTGTGAGCCGCATGCTGTCACACTTTTGAAATGTCAGTTCTGGCCAGGGTCACCAGCAAATCCCATCACAGGTTTCAGCTTCAAACTGATGGAGTTTGTGGAGAAGGTCTTTCTTCATTGTCAAGTGTCCCTGCTAAACATCACAGAAGTGATCACAGAACTCAATCCTCAGCTACAACCAACACATGTAGGTTCGCTTGCAAAGAGTCTTTTTCAGACATATGACCAGACTTTTATTGATTGATTGATTTTGATTGGACGGTATGTTTTTTTTAGGTGAGCTCAATTTACAGTATCCTTAATTCAGAATGCTTTGAAGAATTCAGGTATGTGTGGTTATAGGTTGAGAGTATCAAAGCTGCTAATTTGTGGACATACAAGGTCTACTAAGGTATTATTGATATTAGAAGTAATAAAATTATTACTACTATTATTATTGTTGTTCTTGTTATATTATTATTATTAATTAATATTATTATTATTATTAGTAGTAGTAGTAGTAGTAGTAGTAATAGTAATAGTAATAGTAGAGGCAGTCACAATATGATTTACAAGTGCTTCTTTATATAATTATTATATTTCTTTATTTATTATCTAGTTGCCCAGCTTAAATATATAGCTGTCAAACTCATGCTTTGCTTTTGTCGCTTTTGTGTTCATATGATTCAAAGATACATTGACTGTTTGTTTTAAGGTGAATATTCCATTTACATTAATTTACAAGACACATTTCTTGCTGTACATGTACATCTACTGACTTGCTGTAAGAAAAGAATTAGTCCTAATTGACATTTTGTTGTTTTCACGTGAAGGTATTTCATGCATCAGTACAAGCATTGTACAAACTACAATGCAAATTTGTACAATGGAGCTTGGTGTCCTATATGTCCAAGGGTAACTATACATTGTAATTTGTTCTGAAGAGTAGCTTGCACTTGAGGAATATTATTATGGCATTCATTTTGGGGCACACAAAATGCACTCATCTTTACACTAGTGCTGTAGTTCTGCAGTATTCATTTTAAGTTGTTGTTGCTGTTCTGTTTTATATCTATTTTTCTCTTTTCCCCTCTCTTTTGAATATGATGATGGTGTACTCATTGAAAGCAGGGATGGGTGCTTTGGATTGCGTAGAAAAAAGGACAAAGGGCATGATTTAGGAACACCCAAACATGGAACACTCCTTTTTGCAGACCAGGATGATGTTGACAATTTTGTCAACAGTTATGGCAAAGCTGGAGCAGACATGGAACAGGTCTGTATATAAGGTGATGCAATGCTCAGATGTTGATTTGAGAACTGTATGATTTTCCTTTTGGCCCTTTGAATTCAAGATTTTCTGTTTTTGTCCCTTGTTTATCACAGAACTGCAGTAAGTTCCGTACTGGAGAGGTTCTTTCAGCTTTAAGATCAAAAGGCAAAAACAAATTCTTTGATGAGAAAGGTGTCTTTGGGCGAGTATGCAGACATGACTTTCCTAAAGGATTCCTTAACATAAAGCATGGTGAAAGGTATGGAGTATAATTATGTAAATACATTTTACCTAATGTTGTGCTCAATCCTACATGTATTGTCTGTTAGAATTACATGATAGAGCCATGATTATTATGAATTTGTCAAGCTGACAATTAGCACACTTGTATATACAATGCAGGAGCATCCTATGATTTTTTACACTAATAGCATCATCATTGTATAACTTTGTTTTAAATTTGAATGTCATATTATAGGAAATATATTAAATTTGTCTTAGATTTTGTGTAAAAAGATTTAAAAGAAAAAATTGGTTATTGATTCACCTTTTCAATAATCTTTTCTCTCTACAGAATATCATACTCTGTTTATGAGCTTAAGAGGCTTAGAAGTCTTAATGAGAGGACCAGAAGCAGAGTAATCATCATGTATGACATCGCTTGTCTATTAGCACACCATTTGAAGGTAAGTAAATTTTTTGAACATGACTGTGCAGGAGGCTAAATGGTAATTCTAAAGTGGTATTTAATTTTGTAGAACTGTCCAAAGTATTTTCTATTAAATTTGGGATGAAATAAAATAATTCATTACACGACTCGGGAAGTCAGAGGGCCAATAACTAAAATCAACCATTCAAAATGTTCTATTGCCAGTCAATATTCTCTCAGTATTGGACCAGGCACTTGGGTCCCTTTGAACTTCAGTCGTATAATAAATCTCTTATTAACCAAGCTTGCTCGGGACCGTACTGGAAGAATATCGGCCCTCGTTCTTTTTTGTACAGACCTCACTGCGCTCTGTCCATACTGTCAAGACCTCAGGCCGATATTCTCCCAGTATGGCCCTCGCGCTTGGTTAATAAGATATATTTATTGGAACAGTCTGGAATTATGTGAACTGTGGGAATTAAATGAAGATGTAATTGACAGAGTTATGAAATGAGTTTTGAGCAGTTGGCTCAATCAAATAAAACTTCATTTTTGCAGCTCACGCTAGTCCATTGCCTGTTTCATCACTTCCTCTCGTGGGTACTGGCTTGCTCCCAACATATGGCAGTTCATAGCTCAGTGGATAGAGCATTGTAATGACAATGTGATGGGCTGAAATCCCAATGGGGCCAGATTCGTTTCTTCTTTGTGTTTGGTTAAATTCCCATTATTGCTTACATTTAAATTGCATGAATATCTGTGAGGATCACATCTTAACTTCAGAATAGTTTGTTACTTCTTACACAATTTTCATTTACATGATTATATTTGTTAGTGTTCATCTCAGGAAAGCCTCTTGGAAGGTGTTGATGTTGCCATACCCATATTCCATTGCTATGGGCACAAGGCATCATGCCAGATTAGTAATTATATATCAGTTTGACGGTAAATGGCCTGGTGACAATGTGAAGAAATGTGTGGCAATACCATGACATTGGTTAAATACAGTTGTAATTATGATAAACATCCCATGCTTACCAATGGATTAGCAGTGTGGGATCAGAAATCTGACAGCAGTTTCCAAAATCAAAAGCAAATGATCTCCAAGGGTCAGCTTAGCAAGCGAGGTAAAATATTTAAGCACATGTACATGTTCCTTTCAAAAGAGTGGCCACCCTACATAAACCTATCAGCTTCGGAAAAGACCACCGGCCAGTGAACCTTTACTCGAGGTTTATTTTACCTAAATTGAAAATTATAATTTTTGAGTATATAGCATGCAGTGTAGGTGGTTTTAGTGGTTGTTCTCTTTTGAGTGTTTGTTTTACTGGAAAGTTGGGGCGAGAATGCAATGCAGGAGGAGGTCTCACGCCTACTGGCTTGGTAAACATATTTTTGCTCTAACTCTCCACTGTTTTCCTAATTCAAGATGGTGCTTTGAACACTCAATTTGGAAATATTCATTCACACTGCTAAAATCTGCCTGCACTGCAGGCTAGTACATGTATTGGCGAACTATCTCATGCAAGGTCCATGCCATATTGATTCTTAGGTTTATCTTCAATGTGATTGTCTGTAGATCCAATACAGTCCAAGAAGGATCAAGGGAACTGGATTGACAGATGGTGAAGGGGTGGAAAGGTTATGGTCCTTTCTGCGTAGGTTTTCCTCTGTCACTAAAGAAATGAGTGCTCACAAGAGGACAGATGTTTTGACTGATAGGCTTCTTCACTATGCCCAACATTTGTATCCCAAATTTGGTATGGTTAATTTTATTGAACACATAACTTTCACGTTTCTGTAGGTTTTGCTGAAAAGTAAAAGATATATCAACTATTGAGCAGAACTTTAGCTGGACAGCTTTATCTACCCTGTGTTTTCTGTCGTATAAGTTGCAATTCTTCATGTTTTCAATAAGGACGTGTGTTAAGATGTAAGTCGTGGTTGATTACTTTCATAAGCACACATTAAACTGATTCCTTTCAATGTTCACAGGTGTTACTCTAAAAGCAAAGTTTGCTAGGGCAGAAACTCTTCTACATGATGTAAGTGCAAAGCTTGAGGAACTCACTGAAAAACTTCCAGGTATACATTTTAAACTTTTTTTTTTTACTCATTGCATTGAAAAACAGCACAATGACTTACATGCATGCGTTTCTGCCCGATTATTGCAATACAATTTGTATTTACCTGTACTAGGTTGTGATGATGATGTGATACAAGAGTGGCAAAAGGAAGAAGTGGAAGCGCTGAAACCAAAAGAACACGGTAGTTTTATTCCTCAGCATTTATTACAAATCAGTAGGGAAAACAGTTTTTTTGTATTCACTAATACATTATTAATCTGTCACAGGATTAACACTGCAGTGGGAGGAATCATATGTCAGCTTGCTCCTTATGTCTAAAAAACTCAGGTAAATAGTGTGGAAGTACCACCTACCAAATTCATGATTTACATTATAGCGAGTACCTGAGCTTTTCGAAAGTGATTAATGTTGTAAAAGGCGCAATTCCTACCTAACCAATCGTTGTGGTAGACTACGTGAAACTAATCTTTTAGTTGATTCATGGCATTAGCTATAATCCTTCGTGACTTCGGCTTGAATAAAGATGTTTTGCAGAGCTTTCTTCAGTCAAACCCAGTCTGGTCAAGTCAGGTAAAAAACTAGTCGGCTAAGTGGTACTTAATAAATATACTTTGGAGCCTGAACTTTGTTGTTGTTAGTCATTGCTCCGAGGATAGTCAACAGCCGTAAGTAGATCTCGGCCTTCCTGCAGCCAGCGAGTGCCCCCAGGAAAAACCTTTTCCCAGAAGAAGTTTATCGAGTTGTCCCCCATCTGTCCGTTTATTTGTGAAGGCAAAAACCCGTTTTCACAATATTTTAACAAACGTATTCGTACTTCCCTTTCTTTCCACCTTAGCTGATATAATTACTCAGCATTAAACTGAACATATCTTGTACTTATCTCCACCCACTTAATTTTTTTTTTTTTTCAGAAATGAATTGAACTATGTACAAGATGAAGATGAAGGGAAGGTAAAAGATGTTGAAAAGAAAATCAAGCGGTAAGTCATAAAGATGCAAATTTCTTCCTTGCAGCAACGACTGCAATAATCAGGTTCTGCAGAGAGAGAATTAGGGGTGCCAAATTAAAGACAGATAATAATTCTCTCTAACTTGCATTTATTGTACATAGGAACGAGAACGCCATAGTAGCCATGGAAAAGAAGCATCACTTCAAAGAAAGATGGTCCGATTTGTCCCGTGTGTTTGTAACCGTAAAGTCACGCCTCTACGAGAAGAGAAAGAGCGAACTCTTGTTGAAGTTACATTGTATGGCATCCGAAAGATGTTTCTTGGTGGAATTGAAGCGAAAATATGCTGGTAATAAACTGAAGAAATTGCTGTGTAAAATATTCAGTAGCATGTGTATTTTGGTGATCATGGTCTGCAGTAATTCCGTCGTTATGTTATTGCGTATGCCAGTTGTATTTAACTGCGAGGCTAGGCATTGTACTGCGATTATTTGAGAAGGGGTATGAGGGCTAAATTTTCCCAGTTTCCAAGTCTTACACATTTACATTTTTCCGTCTTATCCATAAAACTGCCACTGCATTGCGTCTTTAGTTATTGTGAACTTTTTAATTTTCAGATGGCCAAGCAGTTGCCATAAGGCTCGCAAAGCAGATCGACAAAGTCGTGAAGTCCATCCACAAAACTTTGTCTGAAGTAAATGGGTATCTTCTAAATGATGTACCCCAAATTCTTTATGACGATGCTAAGGATCCAAGGAGCAGCATTTACTCTGAAGTCCAAGAGGAAGGGGACACCGTTCCTGCTCTTGTTAGGAGGCAGATAATTGACCTTTTCTGCTTACACAACAGGTGTCAGGAAGAGCTTGAGCTGTTAAAAGAGGAAATGAATCGCCTCGTCTCTTTTCTCCAAAACGAAATCAGGCTTATAGACGAATCAGTGGAAGCGCTTCTGCCTCTCACTGATAACCCTCTTCATGCAGGAATGATAGCTTGCCTTAAAAAAAAAAAAACGGATGATTCACTGTAATCACATTTCCTCGCTGCTGCTTTTGTGGGATGGTATCTTGGATTCCCCTCAACCTATTGATCATGCTGAGGTAGCAAAAACCTATGCTCATTTGAGTGGTATCGACTATCTTCCAGATGACGAGAAATCAGACGAATTGATGATGGAGGAAGATGTGGACGATGAGGCCTTTGTGTTAGAACTATCATCAGACAGCGAATTATCTGATGATGAATAAAGCTCATTTTGTCTCTGGTGCTTGCCAAAACCATACAGAAACAGCCGTTGTTTTGTCTATGTGCGAGCGCTAATAGTGGGTAAACTTCTCGGAAAACCCAATAAATATCAATTTATTTTATTAGCTTCGCCAACCGCCAGGGACATCGCAACAGCTTGCGCCAATTACTGCGGGCCCAGTAAACCCACCCATCCCACCCCAGGGGAGGACACCCACTGACACAGTAATCTCGTGCGTGGGAAATTAACGTCTCCTACCCCCCACCCTGCAGGAGACGGGACCTCCATTTATTCGTCCCTATCCGAGAAGACTAGAATATCTAACCATTTCTTGATTTTATAGAAAGGTAGCAAATTCTTCTCAATTATTTGAAGATCTTGCGTGTTGGCCCGGCCGGGGCTCGAACCCTCGACTTCCCGCACAACAGGCAAGCGCTCTATCCATTGGGCCAACTGAGCGGTTATACATCGCGTAGGATTGTAATGACTGGCTAATCATCCAATATGTTTTAATAAATTCTCACCGTTGGCAAATTTCATCTTGGTGGTGATTCGTTGCAGTTTTACGTTATTAGGATTATACATAACATGTGTAGAGGGCATATTTTATACGCTAATCGGTGCCGAAGCTCCCTTAATTAACGGACACTCGTAACTGGACAGCTCTACGTAGCCACCTAGTTAAACCCCCGTTTTATTAGACTCCCATACAGACTCTGTTAGGTTCTGATATGATTGAAAATCATGTTTGTATGGATTGGAGTTCACTGGAGGTACAATTGTAGGCGTGGAAAAGATGTCGGACCATGAGTCACCGTTGTCATGCAATTTTGAGAGGTCCACCATTGTCGAACAAAAACATTAGTCATCTTTGTCGATCTGTACCAAAGGGAATGATAGATAAACAGAGATTAGCAAGTGTGGGGTGGGTGCCTCGAATATCTACATAAACTCTGTATTTTAATTATCGCTTTATATAACTTAGGTTTGAATACTCTAGTTGATGAGCCAAATACTGAACTCGGTCGTCGTCCTTTATAATAATAATAAGTAAGATCTTTTGACAGGGAGCCCACGTCACAAAGTGTGGTTTTCAGTGAGGCCCTGCATAAATCTAACGTAAGGATAACAGAAAATATAAATATGGTTATCAAGAAAAGGATAAAAGGGCATAATCAATAGAAGAGACTACACGTTTTTAACAAGACGTCTAAAAACTGAAAAATCGGAAATGTTCCTAATGCCGTCTGGGAGAGCGTTCCAGTCATCTACTGCATGACAAACAAACCGATGCTGACCCCATGTACGCTTTGATTGTGGTTTACAAATGTTGTTATTAAAACGAGTGTTATAATCATGCATGTCTTTAAAATGATTAAAATTAAAATTCCAATCAATTAGTCCATTCAAGGACTTAAAAACCAAAAATAGACGATGAAATCTTCGTCTTTTTTCCAATGTATCCCAACCAAGTAGATCAAGAGCTTCTGTTGCTGATGAATGCTTTGGCATATCTAAAATTAATTTAGCTGCTTTATTCTGGAGTAATTGGATCTTGTTCATCAGAGTGGTGTTGGATTTATCCCCCCAAGTCAGTACCACAACTTTAGTACATTGTCAATTCGGACCATCCTTACTGAACTGAAATGACGGTTTTTGAGCGTTGCATAGTTTACGTAACCATCACCCGTCCAACAAAATTTTTTAGTTTTTAATTTCAAACTTCATTTGTATCCGTGATCTTATCCATAGAATTCATGCGGTTTTATCTATTTATTAATTTTTTTATTGTTAATGTAAATTGTTTCGATAACAGCTGGTCCACATCAGCTATTTTTAGCTGCCTTAATTCAACTGCTATACCAAATAAAGTGTATGTATGTATGTAGATATACCCATGCACCTCCTATCATTCTTAGATGGCAATGGATCTCATTATGTAACCTTGCTATACAGTGTTTAGGCAAAACATATCTGGGTGACATCCATGAAATAGTCAATATGTGCCACATAATTTCCAATTTCTGTTATGTATGATATCAAGTAAAATATATCAGTATACGTCCTTTGTGAGGCCATAACGAAATTGACACACCCGTAACGAAATTAGCACGTGCCGGAATTACTGAGGAAAAGTTATAAGTTGTAATTATTTCAGGCGACTTAACGGATTATGTTGTTAAAATGGTAAACAGGCAGTCAGCGCTACTCTGTAAAAGTGTTCTGCAAATTGCGTAGAGGTTTCACGCGATCAATTGCTAACTCTGGATCTTCGCTTTATTCGTTATGTTGTCGTGTTATTGTACATCAAGTAGCAAATCAACCACAAGTCACACACGACGTCGATCGTCCTCCAACCTCCATGATACTAGACTATTTCTTAAAATATCGTTTTCCTGGCGAAGGTAATGTTCAGTAATAGTTTTTATCGACTGATTTCTTCATAAAATTGTTCTAAAGGTTTTTTTTTGTCCTTTTCTAGATAGTCCAGTATTCAGGTTTAGCACATGATTTCGTTATAGCATATAACTACCGTATTCCTCTCCAGTGTTCACAATTGTGTGTACGGACGTATATGTTTAAAGATTATTTTTGACGGTGAATTCATGTTTCTGCAAGAAGATATCATAACAGCTATTTACTGTGGGTTGGCTAACCATGTGAAGTTTTTCTAAATTCTTTTAACGAGATTAGCACGAGCGCTGGTGTCCTTGCGCCATGATGACCATGATAATGTGAAACTTCTCCACTACATCGAGAGGCCATGTTTTTCCGGCAATCAAAGTAACAAACGTGGAAGAATCATTTCATCTAGGTAAAGTTGGGAAGGGGGGGGAGTTAAGGTGTGAGGCGTGGGAGGAGGGAGAAGGGGAAGGCGAGGAAAAAGAGACGGAACGGTGACGCACTGGGACACCGCGATTCATTTTTCTTTTTTCAATCGATTGCAGCTGAAAAAAAAAGAAAACGTGTTGTGCGTGGCATATCTTCAAACTACATCTTTGAACTGAAAGACTCGGATAGAAGGCTGAGTAATGCTACAGCTGTCTACCTCTAACCTCAATGACTGGGAACCAGACCCCCAGACAAGCCACAGGGAGGGAGGTCACGAACTTACGCTGCTCTTTGCACCCTTCAATTGAAATGTATTTCCATTTCGAAAATGGATACGACCCTATCGATCTTGTTATTCAGTTTCGCCAAGAAAAGAAAGTGGCAAAGGATATTGGATTAACGCAAAGAAGCCACTTTCTCGGTTTAATGGAAAATCTTGTTTGCCATTTCCATGAGATCCGAAACGTGGAGTCGACAACCTCCATTCGTACAGGAATGTCAATGGAATTGATAAAGATGAAGATGTCCAACGAGGCCGAAAGCATTTGAAGTCACTTGAATGATAGTAACCTGTCAAAGTTGCCACAGCGGAGGAAACGACTGAGGAAAAAAATTTATAAAAACCCCTGCAGTGTGAGTATGACTTGTAGTTTTCAATGTAACGGACGAGACGGGGTCAGGAGGAGGGGTCAAGCAAGGTTTGGGGATTTTGATATTTTCTGTCCAAAAATTGCCATATTTGCCACCCCTGTCAGGACACCGAAATTGGTGAAAAAAGTGTCTACATCCCTACCTTAGGGCAAGTGAGTGTGATCATTTATAACGATTGCCAAAATTCATCGTGCACCCAAGGGACATGAATGACAGAAAATCAAAATACCTACCTTGGGGACTGCCCTCACAGTCAAATTTCCATGGCTAGCCTGACAACCCCCTTCTCCTTGGGCTTTATGTTAAAAGGTACATATGTAGCACTATGATGTATAACTGTAAACAAAAGACACCCATCTTGGTACTCAAAAGGTTCAAACCACAGAGGTGGTGGAGTCTGTACAGTGGTGTGAGAGTGACATATAGAATTATACCTTTAAGATGTTGATATTGGCCCATCCCTTCCTATCATAAGAAAATACTTTGGGAAACAATCTGCAACATTGCTGGATTATTATTTTATTAGCACAGCAATGTATGGGAATCTGGAATTTTATTTGCACAAAACAATATTACATACGAATAGATCACTCTTTGCAGAGAGATATTTGCAGGTGATATGTTGATGCTTGGCCTATCTAGATCTAATGATGATCTCAGCTACCTGTCATTTTGCAATTAAAAGCTAAGCAGTCATGATGATCCAAAATGAAATATTCACATATCTATTTTGCTATAATTTTATTTCCAGATTTGCCAGAAGGAATACAATAATCTTTCAAACCATTTGAAGCATGCACATAAGCTGAGTAAGAGTGACGTTGAGGAGCTAAATAGGGAAAAGAATCAGGAAAAGGGCAAAGGAAATCAGGAAAATAGGTAATTTATTAAATTTCTTATTGTTCTGAGTTCTGCGTTCAAGAGGATTGTGTTCATTGCAGTTACATAGATTAGTGTTTTCTCTACTGTAAACAGCATTCTTAACCTTTTTCAATTCATGCTCATTTTGACACATTGCATTTTCCCTATATTTTCAGCAAAACCAAGAGGCGCATGAGATGTTGTCCACTACGGGGATGTACCTGGGTTGGATGACGTTTCGATTACCACTTACCAAAAGTACTCAATATCGGCAAAGATTCTGAAAAGTACTTGTCACTAGTACACAAAAGATGCTGAGTTTTAGTTTAATGTTAATTTTTTTTTTTTTTTTGTACAAGTGGTCTTTGTTACAAAATATGAAATGCATGTAACGTATTGTTATAATGTTGTATAATAAATTAAAAGTACTTTATACTACATTTTCTATTCATTTATAGTCACACACCACTTGGGTTGACCACTGAAAATGATCAACAAATGAACAAAAAAACTTCTAGGCTATATCATTATCTATAGTTTGATAATAGTAACAATTTAAGAACCACGATTAGGATTCTCTGTTTGTCAGCTGGCTATCATTGAAAATTGGCTTTCTGACAGGTTCTTCGAAAAAGTATGTTAAATTAAAGTTTATGTTTGAAAAAACAAAAAAAAAAATGCTACCAGTTTGAGTTCCTGTTTTCTGTCTACATATAAAGCGGTAGTTACATATAATTTGGGGGAAGTCATTAGTAGCATAGTCTATAAAATTATATGATGGTGATTGATAATGATTTCAGTGATTTGAGTGGAAAATGAATTCACGAGCTTTGAGTTTTGTTATTTTACATTGTTGGATGGAATGTTCCTTTTTTGTTTCATGGATCTTGAAGTTTTGTCTAAATAGCAATTCAAAGATGTGCTCATATGTGGCACTAAAAACTTCTCAATGTTCTCCATGTGATTTATGATTTTATGCCTTTATAGTCTTGTGCCCACACTGAATTAAAGTACACAAATATTGTTAAATTTCAAATAATAGTGCTACTTCTTAAGGCAGCATATATTGCATTGTTAAATATTTCAGGTATATTAAAATACTGGTCATCTGAAATTTCTATCCTCTGCAAAAAATATAATGGCCCGTAGGGTCCATTTTTGATCAAGTTGGCAATAGTAACACAATCCTGATGATTGTTAAGTAATTTGTAGTTGGATTGGCCTTGTAAGTCAAGCCAATATCCTTTTAGCTTGAAAGTAAATGATGCTTTAACTAATTTTGATGGATTCAGGATACTGTAGAAAAGCCAGAATTTCTCATCTTCTGACTCAGTAAACACTGGGACAATAAGCCCTTGTGCTTCTGTGGAGTGTTGAATATTAGCACCGACAGCAAGCCATGCATCATCTTCAAAATAAAAACTATATTCATTTAATCTTAGTCTCTCTTCCTGGTCAAGTCTGAACTCCACAACCTCCACATCTTGTTCTTTAATCTTCTCAGACAGTCTAACTACCCTTTCTGCACATTGTCTGTCCACTAATTCCTGGACAGAAGAGTGACTACTGTTTCAGGCTGAGTTAGAGAGGGAATAACATTCCTGTTGCTTTGCAAGTTGATATCTAAATTATCGGTAATCACAAATTTAATTTCGCTTTTTTTCTCCATTATGGCCTGGAGTTGCTTAGTGCCATAATGGAAGGGTTTCTTAAAGAAAATGCCATCTGGGAGATTTTCTACTGTAAAACCCCCACGTAGATACGGCACCCTGCTGCCTGGTTTCTTTATTGCTTCACCTACAGTGCAAAAGAAAGAGAAACATTGATTGGTAATGATAATAGCACTGAGTGGAGTCAAATTTAGGAAGTAATTGGGGAAGTAACGAGCCTGAGTACCCCTGAAATGTATGACAGTAAGTCTTATTGACCATTTCCACATGTCCCATCATACACTTTCTTTGCTAAAATGTGAGACACAAGGTAGGAATAAGTAATTCAATTTCATTGGCTAGTGCCATTTTCCACTGGATTTTCATTGGCTGCATATTACTGTCAGATTTGACCTGTCCAATTACAAGCAGCTGTAATGATTATCACACAGGCCAAATTGGACAGTTTGCTTATTACAGTATTCAGATTAAGGATCAAATAATCGCTGTTCAGAATCAATCAGGTTTGAGGATTTTGTTATAGACATCATCATCATCTTTGTTGTTACCGCCTCCTAGTTAGTTCAATTGCTTAGAGAGCCGGATTGTGTTGTGCGGGCTCGAGGCCCAGTCGGATCAATACTCATGGCCTTAAAATACCTGAGGAGAATTTTCTACCTTTCGATAATATCAAGAATACCAGGTGCACTAGACCCAGCGGAACCTCGGGAATAGACGCGCAACTCCGGGAAATCACGGACGCTGGAGTGGCATGCGTGAGAGTCAGTCGTACCTGCGTTAAAGGCACATGTGCGAATGAAGGGGTGAGCCCTGCACGCACGCATGCCACTTCTAGGAAACGCATGAGAACGCGGCCAAAATGAAATCCCAGGTTTACTAGACACAAGGGAAATTGGGAATAGACGCGCAACTCCGGGATATCACGGACGCCGGAGTAACATGCGTGCGTACAAGTCTCACTGCTTGTTTTGCATGTGTGTTTTTAACGCAGGTGTGGCTATTTCTCACGCATGCCACTCCGGCGTCCGTGATTTCCTGGAGTTTCGCGCCTATTCGCGAGTTGCCCTGGGTCTAGTGAAGCTGGATTTCTATTTTGGCCGCGTTGTCATGGGTTTCCTAGAAGTGGCATGCGTGCGAGCAAGCCTTGCCCATTGCTTTGCACATGTGGCTTTAGCGCAGGTGGGACTGACTCTCGCGCATGCCACTCCGGCTTCCGTGATTTCGCGGAGTTGCGCGTCTCTTCCCGAGTTGCCCTGGGTGTATTGAACCTGGGATTCCATTTTGGCTGCGTTGTCATGCGTTTCCTAGAAGGGGCATGCGTGGGTGCAAGGCTCGCCCCTTGCTTTGCACATGTGGCTTTAACGCAGGTGTTACTGACTCTCACGCATGCCGCTCCAGCATCCTTAATTTCCCGGAGTTGCGCGTCTATTCCCGAGTTCCCTTCGGTCTAGTAAACCTGGGATTCAATTTTGCTGCGTTGTCATGCGTTTCCTAGAAGTGACATGCGTGCGTGCAAGGCCTGCCCCTTGCTTTGCACATGTGGTTTTAACGCAGGTGTGACTGTTTCTCGCGCATGCCACTCCGGCGTCCGAGATTTCACGGAGTTGTGCGTCTATTCCCGAGTTGCCCCGGGTCTAGTGGAGCTGGGATTCCATTTTGGCCGCGTTGTCATGCGTTTCCTAGAAGTGGCATGGGTGCGTGCAGGGCTCGCGCCTTACTTTGCACATGTGGCTTTAACGCAGGTGTGACTGACTCTCGCGCATGCCACTCCGGCGTCCGTGATGTCCCGGAGTTGCGCTTCTATTCCCGAGTTGCCCTGGGTCTAGTGAAGCTGGGATTCCATTTTGGCCGCGTTGTCATGCGTTTCCTAGAAGTGGCATGGGTGCGTGCAGGGCTCGCGCCTTGCTTTGCACATGTGGCTTTAACGCAGGTGTGACTGACTCTCGCGCATGCCACTCCGGCGTCCGTGATATCCCGGAGTTGCGCGTCTATTCCCGAGTTGCCCTGGGTCTAGTGAAGCTGGGATTCCATTTTGGCCGCGTTGTCATGCGTTTCCTAGAAGTGGCATGGGTGCGTGCAAGGGTCGCCCCTTGCTTTGCACATATGGCCTTTACGCAGGTGTGACTGACTCTCGCGCATGCCACTCCGGCGTCTGTGATATCCCGGAGTTGCGCGTCTATTTCTGAGGTCCCTTGGGTCTAGTGAACCTGGGATTCCATTTTGGCCGCGTTGTCATGCGTTCCCTAGAAGTGGCATGCGTGAGTACAAGCCTGAACCCTTGGTTTGCACAGGTGCCTCAGAATGCATTGGGGCTCCTTCGCTCGCATGGCACTCCGTCGCCCGTGATTTCCCCGAGTTGCGCGTCTATTCCCTAGTTCCGTAGGGTCTAGTGAACCTCGGATTCCAATTTGGGCTCGTTGGTATGCGTTACGTAGAAGTGGCATGCGTGAGTACAAGCCTCACCCCTTGGTTTGCACAGGTGCCTCAGAGTGCAGCGAGGCTCCTTCGCACGCCTAGGCATTTGGTCCACAAGGGGCCGTTTTGGCAATTTGGCCACTCGTTGCCGATTTGGCATTTTGGCCACTACAAGTCGTTCTGGTATTTTAGCAACTAGTGGCTGCTTTGGCATTTTGGTCACTAGTGGCATATTTGCAATTTTAGCCAGAAGTGGCCGTTTTGGCACTTTTGCCACTATTGGCCGATTTGGCATTTTGGCCACTAGTACCCGATTTTGCATTATAGCCACTTTTAGCCGATTTAGCATCATGGCCACTAGTGACCGTTTTGGAATTTTCGCCCCTAGTGGCCGTTATTGCATTTTGGCCACAGGTGGCTGATTGGACATTTTGGCCACTAGTGGCCGTTTTGGCATTTTCGCCACTAGTGGCCCATCTGGCATTTTGGCATTTTGGCCAGTATTTACCGTTTTAGTAGTTTGGCCACTAGTGGCTGATTTGGCATTATAGCTAGTAATGGCTGATTTGGCATTTTGACCACTATTGGCCGTTTTGGCATTTTGGCCACTCGTGACCGTTTTGGCGTTTAAACCACTAGTGGCCGTTTTGGTAATTTGGCCTCTCGTGATTGATTTGGCATTTTGGCCACTACAGGCCGTTATTGCATTTTAGCAACTAGTGGCTGTTTTGGCATTTTGGCCACTAGTGGCTATTTTGGCATTTTGGCCTGTAGTGACTGTTTTGGCATTTCGGCCTCTTATAGTTGTTTTGGCATTTTGGCTACTATTTGCCGTTTTAGCATTTTGGCCACTAGCGGCCGTTTTGGCATTTCGTCCACTTGTGACCGTTTTGGCATTTTGGCCAGTTGGGGCCGTTTAGGGGTTTGGGCAACAAGTGACCGTATTTGCAGTTTGGCCACCAGTGGCTGTTTTGAAATTTTGGCCACCAGCGACCGTTAAGGTATTTTGGTCAGTAGCGGCCGATTTGGCATTTTTGCCACTAGCGACTGTTTTGGCATTTTGGTCATTAGTGACCAAATTGATATTTTAGCCACTAGTGGCTATTTTGGCAGTTTCGCCAATAGTGGCCCACTTGGCATTTTGGCCACTACTGGCCGTTTTGGCATTATGGCCACCAGTGGCCAGTTTGGTATTTTTGCCATTAGCGGCTGTTTTGGCATTTTGGCCATGAGGGCCGATTTGGTATTTGGGCCTCTGGTGGCCGTTGTGGCATTTCGGCTACTAGTGGCTGTTTTGGCATTATAACCAGTAGTGGCTGTTTAATTCGGCATTTTTGCCACTAGGGGCTGTTTTGGTATTTTAACCTCTAGTGGCCGTGTGGCATTTTGGCCACTAGTGGCAGTTTTCATGTTTTGGTATTTCAACCACTAGTGGCCGGTTTTAGTATTTTTACTGAGCTCTGGACTCGTCCTAAAGTATCCTGCGGGCGGAGAGATGCGCTATCTGCAGAGCAGATTCCGAAGTCTTGTCGAAGCCTTTTTGTTACTAAATCATTTTTCCCAATAGCTATAAATAGTTAGTTGGGGAAATATCTTTGTATGATAAAACTTGTACAGGACCAGCAGTTTGTCTCTATTTTTAAACATTCTGAAGTTAAATTTATTACTTTTAGCGCAACACGCATTCACACATAAATAACGGTTGATTAGGGTAACAGGTCCGTACAAAAAATTAATAAATGAAACAAAAACAGAACAAAGCAGTTGTAGATTCAAGGATAACCAGAACAGTTCAGAAGATCACACGCTCCAAAACAGACGTTTATTTGGCATTATTCAAATATTTTTAAATATTCTGAAGTTAAATTTATTACTTTTTGCGCAACGTGCATTGTCACATAAATAGCGGATTGATCAGGGTGAGAGAAATAGTTTTTTTAAAAGCCGTTTTGTTTGTTATTCCAGGTCACTTTCAGGACTAAACGCCCTCGGATGATTATAGTTTATGGACTTAAGATATTCAAAGGATGAAACTACATGTTTTTCTAAATTCAATCTAAATTTTCATTTGATGCAATATTTTTCTTGTGAGCACAACCAAGACAATCCTTATTATCTTAAACGAATTTAGCTCAGTACCATACTCGTGGCCGTCATTTTATAAAACGATCGTTGTGAACGAAGCTCACTTAACAACTAATTCCTATTTTTGAGATATTCAGGATGTATCAGCTGAAGTTGAGTGTTCTGATTAACACCACTAACCCCTTCTAAGCGCGCATTTCGATGGAGTGTAGTCTAACCAAAACCAAACAATAGCCAATCAGAACAAAGGAATACGCCACAAGCAGCCAATGTGAACTCAAAGTAAAACAGGCACGCGCGGGAAAACGCGGGTGAACACGACGCGATTGGTTTTACTTTTAAATCTGATTGGTTGAGAGAGGGTGAAACGAGTCTTTCAGACCAATCACAGAGCGAAGTAAAGTAAAACCAAAGTAATCCTGGATTTTATTAGCGGTCGAGTGAACGATAACATTATGTGTTGTTCACACAAAGAGCCGACACCTTTGGTCGTGTCTGCATCTCACTACCTATATCAAATGGCCGAGCTCGTTTCACAGTTGAGGTTTCAATATTAGAAAAAACTGAAGCGAATGTAAGAATTTTATTGGCTTTTCAGCTTAATTGGTTCGATTCTCCAAGCTCCAACCACATATCTTAAACTGATCAGGAGTAGATCTTTGCCCATTTGGAGCCAACTCCATACTGGGATCATCTTTGAACCTAAGAAAAAAAATGGAAGGGAATTGAGAATAAGAATTATATGGAAATTTCAAGGCTTCAACATGGAAAGGTTTACTCGCAGATATCGCAAAACTATCGCAAATATGCAAAAGGCACTAAACACGAGAGAAGGTACATATGGCGCAGTGAGCGGGAAAAAAGTGTAAGCTTCGCCAAGGTCTGGAAAAGATGCACAAGAGCGGGAAAACGTGAAATCTTGAGAACACGCGGGAAATCAGATGTGTTGCGCTAAACACTGGTAAGCAAGCAATCGATGCCAAAACTTGTGGACGGACAGGGATGGCAGGCGCGAAAAAAATCGAAAACCAAGAATGATTTTGATTGCCTGAAGACAAAGATTATTGCGCGCAAGATGTACCCGGTTATGTTTCGTCGAAGGCAAAATTTGCAAGGAGGTTTTCTTAGCAACAGTTATGAGTTGCTTTTTTCTCTTCCTCTTTCATTGCTCGAGCGGTGAAAAACATTGGGGGAAGACAAAATCCATTTTAGCAGTCAAGGAATTCCAATACTGACGGAGGAGAAATTTCATAATAATATGAGAATAGCATATGTTTTCTTCTAATACTTAACAAGACAACTAACCTTCGATTTCTGTCCAGTTGACGGCTACTTCTGCTAAAGTGATCTTCAGCTTCTGTGCAATGTACAGAAGTTCTACATCAAAGGCCCTACGAAAGGGGAATACACTTTTAAACAACAATATAATATATTTTCTAAAGCGCTTACCCGATGTACATACATCCTAATTGCCGTGTTTTAACTTAACGCGTTTGGCATGTAATCGTTTGAAAGTTTTCGGAGTTCGTCACAAAGATAACCACGCAGGAAGTTGGCAGTCCATTTAAAAATGCCCATTCTACAATAGTGAACTGGTTTGTCATTTCGTCCAACCATCTCTTAATCCATTCGTTCACTCGCTCGCTTGCAGGCCATACGTTTCTCCGGCTGTACATTTGTTCCCGTTCCTTCGTTCTTTGGTTCGCTCATTCGTTTATTCGTTCGCTCGTTGGTTTGCACATTTATTCGTTTGGACCTTCGTTCTCCCTTCTTTCGTTTAGTCGTTTTCTTGTTTATGTGTTTCTACGTTCGTAACTTCATTATTGTTCACTCGTTCAGTGATCTCTTCGTTTCCACATTCCTGGGAAGAGACTCGGACGTGATTCTCAATGTCGTAAACACTTACCACCGCTCAACGTGGAGAGCGGAAAAAGTCAGTAATGCCGCTGGTCTGGTGAAAAGCTTAAATCCACACTAAGATAAAAGGGAAAAAAACCAATAAAAACGTTATCTAGTAACAGTTTATAATCTGATACAATGAATATATGAAGTTCATATATTCATTGTATCTGATTTTTCATCACGGGTTCATTACGAATCAACTTAACGGCCTGCTCCCAGTTGGCTTGTTAGCTGAATTGGTAGAGCGCTGCACTACTATCGCAGAGGTCAGTGGTTCGAATCCCGTACAGGCCTTATTTTTTTCAGGTCTAATTTTCGCTATTGCATAAATAGCGCTCTCTACTGCGAGGATCGTGCATCATACGTAGTTTATAATCTATTATTTCACCTTACATAATAGAAAGTCTAAATTTCCATCTTGTTTAATTGGATTAATCCAGTTATTGAAAACGTCCAGAACAGGACTAATGCGTTAATGATCAAAAAAGAGGAATCCTCTCGTTAACTCTACACTGCTGGCATACTTTTGGAAAAATCTTATTTCAGTCCAGAAAAACGCTTTATTTTGTTTGAAAAAAATATGATCAAAATGGGCTTAAATCAGCTATTCGCTAAAGCAACCGGCGACGCGCATCTGGAAAATACTAGACCAAAGAGATTTCTATGTTTATTTAGATGCTGAGAGAATTTCCCTCGAAGTGGATTTTTTTTATGGTCACCGTACACCATTTGAATTGATGACGAATGAGTTTATGCTCTGCATTCACTGAGGATCGATGGGGCAACCTTCAATTCATCTGGACTTCCATTGGTTATGCTTTACTTCGCTCTGATTGGTCTACAACACTCGTGACACCCTTTCAACCAATCAGATATAAAACAATAACCGGACATTCGATCGGCCTCGCTTAGGGTACTCTGCTTGTCTTTATTTTCCTTTTTAGTGATTTAGCCATTGTTGTTGCTTAAAAATTGAAATAAGCTCCGTGAGCAGTTTTGTCACATTACCTGAGTGTCTCTGATTCCTCGCACGCAAAGAAACCACACCAGGAAGTGAAAGCCATACATTAGAATATTCCTAAAGAAAGTGCGCTGAACAAAAGGAGAGAGGAAACGCATCAGCAACAACTTTTATCAAACGCGCTGGCTTCAAGGGTGGGTCGGAAAAGTTTCGTGTTTTCATCGGCTTCTCGAGTGGAAAAGATCGGCCTACAGCCCGCACGGAATTGTCTGCTTGATTCTCATCTTTATTCTCAATTCACGCTTTACACTTCCTGTCATACAGTTCTCAGAATTTCACCAGGGAGAATTTGGTATCAGATCAAGTAACATCCCCTAATTGATACTTTTCTATCTTCTCATCACCTTTCTGTTTGACAATGTATTGACATGGTGGAGAGAAATTACTTGTCAATCGCTCCTATGAGTGTAAGGGTTAAGCTTGTCTTACTTGTGCAACAGCTTCATCCTGAAGGTGAGCTCGAGAGCCACAGACTATCACAGCCATGTTGCCCTGAACAAGGAGAAAATGCAAAATGATCCACAAAATGGTCATCTAAATATTGGTATTCCTCTTTGTCAACTCTAGTGAGTTTATACATTTAACTAGGTTGGACCAATTCTAATATTCACTTTTTTTCCCTTTCTCTACTTAGCACATTAAGCACATTCCTAATCCACGACTGAAGACAAAATTATTAAAAAGAGAGGGTCTTATATTTAGGTATGTGTTACTTCCTTTCTCATGGCAGAGGTGTCAGGGGAAAAAAATTTCAATTCAGGGGTCAAAGTTTCGAATTTCAGTGTGTCTTACATGATGAGGTATACGTACACCCCTCCTTCACTTTGTCTATCCAATGTGGCAAGAAGGACCAGAAAATACAACAGTTAGCATTGGAAAGTATTTTTGCCATGTAGATTCTTCTGATTTTGCACAATTTCACCACCTGCATTATAATTTTTGTATGTTCTTGACAAAGAACCCCCTAAAAGGGGGTCTCAAGACAGTAGAAAACCCACCTACCATCCTCCTAAGTGTGTCATAAGCATCCCACAACACTCCTTGCCACTGTCATTTTAACACAGTTTTCCAAAAAAAAAAAAAAACTGAACTGACCTTCATTCCATTCAGCTCATCTAATGCTTTCTCTAATTTTGGCAGGTCAGCAAATTTACTTGCACCATCTGCATCAGCCATGAGAAGCTGTCTACCTCTGGAGCTGAACATACCCTTGACGCAATGAAAAATGTTGAATGATATTAAAGCCCAATGTTAACTAAAAAGTGAAATATAAGATCTAAATAAAAATTGGCCACACAGTTTCCTTTACATTTCTTGGTTTCAAATCAGACCATATCCCCTGGTTGATGGTGTTCTTCCTTCCCACCACCCTTTTGCTTAGAAATGCGTTGAAACTGTAATGAGAAACTCATCTTTGATCATTCTTTAAAACAACTTACCAGTCTAACTGCTCCCCCTTTGCCCCTGTTCTTCTCCAGTGTCAAAACACGCATTTGGTGGACACCATACTTCCTTGAATATTCCAGAGCCACCTGCATCATACAAAAAAAGGCAAAAAACCACTTTGACGCTTTCATACAACAATGAGCATATGGGGAACGGTTTATACTTTCATACCAAGGAATAGCCATCTCCACTCATTAAATCATTTTGTTTTATTTATCAGTAATTTTACAAAGTTACACATTAGACTTCCATTCCAAACTCATAAGAAGAGAAAACCCTAAAGATGACACACACAAAAATATTATTCCTCCAAGGAGCCATTTCCTCCAAGCATATGCCTCCTTAAAATGGTTCTCAAGAAACTTCACATATCCAGTCCATATATTTTTCAAATTGATTATTCCACAAACTTTGTTCTTACAATTTATATGTCACAAAAGGATTCTTAAAACAGTAGCTACATATATGAAACAAAAAAAAAACAGTAAAAAAAACAGTAGCTACATCGCATGAAACAAATGTCTGTCCCTTCGTGTGAACTGTTTGTGCGACCAGTCCCTGCGACTAAATGGTAAATAAGCCAATCACGGGTCAGTATGATAACTACTGGTATTTGTAAACATTGCAGTTTCTATGAATTTTCCCTGAATTCTAGACTTCTACAACTGAAGAATAAAAAAAATATTTCTAGTTTTGTAAACATATACAGATGTCTTGGAGCCGTTTGGATGGAATTTTTACCCTATTTGACTCCGTGTCTGTTAAAAATAAAAAACAAAACAAAAACGGAACACGTAAAAGCATGAATAATCCGACTGAATAAAGTGTAGTTCATTTGCGTTGATGTTTAATAGTGCTACAATGAAAAGTTACCAAATTTTCATTGTTTTCATGTAATGGCCCACACTAAGAAACATCTTTTGCCTCTTAATTTTCCTATGTTCTTGTGCAATTGAGTGCCCTCGTGTGACCGAACGCCTTAAGGGACTAGTCCCTGCTACAGGTCCCCTCGTGTAAACCCTTCAAAGACTTGTCGCTGGGACTGGTCACATGGACTAGTCGCAAGGACCAGTCCCCTTGTGTGTGCTGACCTTTAGTTGTAAAAGGACTCTTAAAACTGTAGCCACATATATGTATCAAGCTTAATATCTTTTTTTTAGAAATCAAACCAGATTGCCTTTTTTTGTAACCATTTCTATTTCACCAACCTCAGATGTTGCATCTCTGCTCCCATCATCTACAACTATAATTTCGTAGGTAAAAGATGGCTTCTTTCTCTGTAAAGGAGTAAAAAAAATCAAATAAGCCAAAAAAAGCAAAATTCCAGTGAAATCAATTTATAGTCACTTTATTGTTGCAAAATTGTATCAAAGCAGAGTTCACCCAAAATAAATTCATTGAATGCTCATTAAAACAATGAACACAAACCAGACAAGGTACAGTAAAATTGATAATAAAGGCATTATTGAGTGTAAATTTAGCTAATGAAAATGTACTTCACGCTTATTTGCTCTTTACCTTTTCATTTTCCAGATATTCAAATGTTTCATCCAACATTATAGGCACTGAGAACAAATCCAAAAAAGTTAAAGATGATAAATTGAAAGCTCTGTTGCCTTGTCTCTTCATTAGGGACATGAGATCTCACTGTTATACTAAAAAATTGTTTGTAAGCCTCAAAGGCTGTTATCTAAGAAATCTGCTGTGGCAAACTCTTAAAAGCTTTCAAAAACACAAAGTCGTACATCATCCAACAACAAAAGTTAGTTGCCTGTGGCCCCTAAGCTCTTCTTACAGCACAACCTTAAATGTTCTTATGCAAAGAAAAAGGCCTCATTCAAATTCAATTGATCAGTTTAAGCAAAAGTTTATAAATTCTAGTGGTAATATAGTGAATAAAGGCTGAAAGCTGAGTAAATGCCAGCTGATTTGAACCCAAATAATTTGGATATATCAACAAAGTTGAAATGGTAAATTGGCCACCATAACGATTACAAAAGCTGATGTTTCGAGCGTTAGCCCTTAATCAGAGCGAATAGAGGAATTGTGGGTTGTGTGTGCTTTTAAAGGCAGAAAATGGAGCTACGTTATTGGTGGGAAACGTTATTGGTATTGATTTGAAGCCAGCTTATTTGCCATCAGCTGGCTTCAAAAGGTTTTTTCTCTTGCTTGAAGCTTTCCCCCTTGTGGTGTAAGGATTTTTATTGGAGTTTCAGTTAAGAATTTCTGAATCCCCTTCAGTGAAGAAGCTTATGCTGCTCTTCCATCACAAGAAGGACCAACAAATTGAGTATCTAGCAGTGAAAAATAATTCATGTCGTGTGATTCTTTGAATTCCTGCATTTCTGTCAACCTAAATGATTAAGTTTCTATTGACACAAAACAAAGGAATAATTTCACAAGGGGGGGAGAGAGTAAAGGTGTCACAGGCATCCCAGGATCAACCCAGGCTACATGCCACCCCCTCTCCAAGCTAACACTCATGAAAAAAATAGTGTACAACATTGTACAGACCCTTGCATTGAGTTTCCGAAAATTTGAAGATTATACTTAAAGTAATATAAATGGGGGGGGAGAGCTGGATGTTAAGGATTCTGGATCCCCAATGAATCCAATGTGACCCCCTCCTCAGAACGCACAAAACCCCGATGTTCTCAATTTCAGGAATTGCAGCGTGGAGAAAAATTTACAGATAGTGTTGATCTGTTTAATTGATTTTCTTGTCTCTTTATGGCAAAAACATTGAGGAAGCCAATCCAAGATTGCATCAGACAGTAGAACAACTAAACAAATAAAAGACCCAATTAATCAAACTCACGTCGTTCCTCTTCGTTGTACGAAGGCACGATCACCGAAAGATCAATGGAGCCAGCTTCCTCCATGATTGGGAAGGGATAGGTGGCATTGTTTTTGTTTGGATCCTTGTAATATTTTTCACTGTCGAACCTAGAAATTATAGGCACAGCATCATAGGTCGTCATGCGAATTCCTATGAGAATCTGTGGAACAATCGGGGAGAAATCGGAGTCACCGTCAAGCGAGAAAATAATTAAGATCACAAAAACGATATTATTTCTAAAATAAAGATTTCTATATCGATGGTACTTACTGTCACAATAACAGTTGGAATAAGGAGAAGCAATGCATACACAATGGTCGTTAACGATAAACTGTGAACAATGGAAAGGATATCCATAGTAGAGAAGAAAGCGTATCAGGAGATCAACTCAAGCGCAAGAGAGTCGGGGAGGAAATGCAGCGTTACCTAATTCTGGCTTAGAAACCACGCCGCTTATACGGCAGAGAGAAACAAGAGAAACTCGGGGAAGGCAAAGAGGAAGTTATGTAAGTGTTTTAGGGTATTGTCTTCCCTTCTAATGGGATACGTGCCGGAGTGACAGGTGCTTGGCGTGAAAGCCAATTTTAATTTCTACGAAAGTTTGGAGCGGATGATAAAAATGTTAATCCACTTTCCCACCAGAAAGTAATGGGACGTAGTTTTCTCTTGATGTTCCTCAATTTTGGACGCGCCAGAAATCCAATGGTAACGAGAATAAATCGATATAAAAGTGGAATTGTGGTCTCCCAAAATCTAGCCAGACAATCTCTAAAGTTCCGATAAATATCTTATATGTTTTCTTCTACCGATGCGGCATCCTATCCTTCCCTCCCCTGCCTATTCCCTCCTCTCCCCTCCCCTGCCCATTTCTTTCACCCAAGTTTCCCCCCCCCCCCAAATTTCTCCACCTGTGTAGGAAACTGCGGCAAATCAACTCTGGTACAAAAATGTTTCTGGTTTCGTCCCGCAAATCTGGTAACATCTCTATTTTTGCTAGCCCGTGCGTGAAATGACTGACAACTGAGAAAAGGGTTGAAGTTGGGAGAAAAAAAGACAAGGCTAAGACTAACTTATTTGAAAAACGCAGTAAATTACTCTGTTTCTATTTACATATAACACTGAACAAATTAAGACACTCAATGCAAAGTGCAAACTACCTTACGTCACTTGACACAAAAAGTCAAAACAAGGCAAAGCGAGAAAACAATAAGACCCGTGTCAGTGGCTCCCTCGCTGATGTGTCTTCTGTTTTGACTTCAAAATGACAGAAATGGTTTCTACAGAAATGGTACAACAGATGTGCTAATGGTCAGCAACGTTTATTTAGGAACGAGACCATTGTGTTTGAAATCTTCTTTGCAAACAATAGCCTCTGAACTGAGTTGTTTACATCAGTAGGACGTATACTATCTTATGCATGCACAGTTTTGTGACACAAGTATTTCTCTGCAAGAGTTCGCCACCAGGAAAAAGTTACAACTGTTTAGTCCTGCTTGAAAGCGTCCAGTTATCATCAATCGCTTCGTCAATTGTAAATCAGAGAAAAATGAGACGGTGAAATTGTTACATTATTCTACCGCAAGAAGAGTTGTAAAAGTTTACGGGTTTTGTAATCAAGTGCCTCACAGTCTTGGATTTGCAAGTGTTTATCTGGTACCGGCTGGTTTAGACTTAAATGAATTTTTAGTCGTAGTTGCCGAGGTTTATGTAGAACAAGGAGATGGTTGGTTAACTCCATGAACTTCTAGAAAGGATTCTCATTAACGCCGCCACGGGATACTACAGTTTAACCGACGGGACAAATTATGGATCGAATAGGACCAATTCTAACTTCTTTGTTGGGGCCGGACAAGACAGAAGGCAGTCGTGGCAACGCGTAGCGTCTTAAAGATCTAAAGCAAATATTCCTTTCAATTCGACGAAATCTTCATCAACGTGAACTCATTCCAAAGTCGTACTTACAAAGCTGTCGTTAGAAATGATGAATTCTAAACAGCTTTTGCTTGAGTTAAAGTAGGTTTTAAGTTCTGTGCTAAATTGAAGAGGCTGTCTACTCCCGATAATTGGGATCAGTCCAGTCAAGCTCGGTTTTTTTTTAACATTATCAAAGATGCCAATTTCTTCTTATCATGGATTGAGGAAGAATTCTGTCCCGGCGACGCCGTGGAACAGCACAAGAAGTTCACCTCATAAAAACCTTTCTCGTAATAACTCAACGTCTTACAACTCAAACAAAAGACTCCTTGGTTTGCCAAGATTATGGAGCCACGAGGAAAATGTGATAGACGACGAACAAGGCCACGGAGATAAATATTCCAAGAGTTGTCCTTCCTCAATTGTTCATAGTTCAAGAATATCTTCGGTCAGCTCTCGACCTAGAAGCGCTCGTTTGGCGGCTGATAGAAGACTAAAAAGACGAGATACATTTCCAAAGTTTACAAGCGAATTTCATCGCATTGAAAGTCGGGAATATAGAAGAAGCAAGAGTGATCCATCAATTCTTGCTGAGAAGAAGCGAAGGAAAAGTAGTAGTTTTTCGAGTCCAAAAAGGCCATCAACTTTATGGACTGTGGGTAAGAGGCAAGAAAAACCTAATTCGTCCTCGACATGCAGAAAAAAGGTAGGAAGTCGGTTTACCATTTGCGCCGTAAGAGAGAGAGAGAGAGAGAATAAACTATCGCTCAACCGGGGATCGGTGGATGTAGTCAGTCAATGGCGGGTTCGAGATCTTTTGTATAGAGAGCAATCTCTCGATATTTTTTGATGATTCTAATGCTTTATCCGAGATCATCAGCCAGTTGGGTGACAATTTTACGTTACCTGAGTACTTAATAAAATCATTACGGTAACGTTTACTCGACTTTTATTTCAAGGTGTTAACTTCTCATAGGTGCAAGCGATGGGCATAAAAGCCTTCCAAACTAAACAATAACTTATATGATTACATTAAACTAAAAGTACTCATGCTTTTATTTTTTATCCAAACCGAAGCGCATTAAGGTCAAAACAATATTATCGCTCAATTTAAACTGAAGAAATGCAAACATTCATCCGATTAATTAGTCACTCACCCGTGATTAATTGATTATACCTTTTGATTCATTATGTAAATCCTGCTATATTCATTTCAGAATATTGTAATTCCAGTAGCCGGTTACGCATAAACCGTTACTGTCTTTC
Organism: Stylophora pistillata; assembly: GCF_964205215.1. Classification (NCBI taxonomy): domain Eukaryota; kingdom Metazoa; phylum Cnidaria; class Anthozoa; order Scleractinia; family Pocilloporidae; genus Stylophora; species Stylophora pistillata. Next base: position 68,207 of record NC_142527.1, read on the forward strand.
GGCAAATCTTGCAGAGCAATGAGCTCAAACTGGGTCGTTTTGGCAAATTTCCACTCAAAAACGGATTCCAGGAGGCATTGTTCCCTTTTTGCTCCTCCATCACTCCTGATTTATTTTGCCAAATTTAATTTCGAGTCATTGATTCTGACACAATGGCCAATTGGTTTTACGCAAAGCTAAGGAAATAAATCAATGAAAAAATAATGGCAATGACTAAAGGAAGAGTTCGCAGTCATGTAACTCGCTATTAATTAATTTTTCTTTTAAAACAAATTGAATTTTTCTTTAAAAAATTTACCAGGAAGATAAATGGCCTTTGACAACTCATTCGCCGTGCATTTGAGATCTTGGGTGCAAGGAAACCACGTTTTTTACATGGAAAGCGTATGGTTTATCTTTTGTTTTGATCATTTAAAAATATACTGCTTTGTTGTGTGTGTAGGGCCCTTGACTCAAGGGCTCAATAGACTCTGGACGCCAGGAACAAAGGGGTCATCCAGACCCTTACCACACCCTTTTGTTTTGCTTGCATAACTTAGGATTCCAGAGATATCTCTATTAAGTGAATATTGGCTCGATCTAATGAAAAAGTTGTTTTCCTCGGAGATAAGTGCTACACTTTATCAATGCTGTGGCATATGTCAGCTTCGGTCAAAGTCAATGATAATACATTCCTTATGCGAAGCCATCTAACTGCAGTCGTGCGATACATAGCAAGATAGGTCTCTGAGAGATAATTATCTTTAATTTTAACAAAGCTGCGTCAAAAAAAAAAAAAAAAAAAGAGAAAAAAATCAAGGACTATATCGGTAATCCTCTGTTTTTTTAGGCTGAAGAATAACATCACAACAATGAATTTTCCAACTTGTAAGGAGCAGTTTTGTTTTTAACTTCCATTCTACTGTCAGTGGTAAAAAGGTTAAGAGTCTCTTTTCAAAATATGCTTTTACTTCTGATGCGAGATAAAATGTGTGGGTAGGAGGTTATAAAAGAAAGGACATTAAAATTACTTATGCCAATTTGAACAAGAATGCTAACTATTACGAATATTCTTTTCAATAGCTTTGATCCCCCATTAATTTTGTCACAAATTAGCTATTGCCTCACATCTTATTGGTCGACAAGGTAAGCCCGTGATCTGCTCTTCGCTCTCTCGCTCACGATGAGACTTTAGGCATTCGATCAGCGTGCAAGTCATTAATCGACTGGTTTTCGGATATCCTAGCGAAACGAAGACTGTTCTCTAAAACGAATCAAATCAAACAAACGGAAGAAGAAGCGACATTATTTACGAGAGGTAGGGTTCCAATTTAATCGGTATTCCAACCTTTGCTGGTGTCGATTTCACCATTCACCGAGCGACGATATCATAATGTTCACGCCAGCAGCGGGCAAAAAATTCTGTCTGTGAGTGCATTAAGATTCTTAATCTTATTACAATATTATCGTTAAAGTTTACAACTCAGTCATTCATATCAAAAGATTTCCCTGCGGGATTCGTGTTCAAAACCAGTAGCTTGCATATTTCCCTTCATCAAAACACATTGATTGGCGAAGCGTGCAGTTAGAAATTTGTTGGTGTTAAAGACACACGAACAGAATTCTGTTTCAAACCATTTTGTTCATATTAATGTATTCTTTTCTAACGTGATAAGAAAGCGTTTTCAAGTGGAAAATTTGAACTTAGATGAAAACTCTCGGAGTAAACTACAGAATTAACGATGTGCGAGCGAATTTGGTAAGTCCGTCAACCATGTCATTTAATGGTACTTTCTCTCCTTCATTTTAAATTCACGCCAACGAGGTTACATCAGCTTTTGTTAGTGTCCAGGGCCAATAATTACTTCAAGGATTGCCGTAGTTTGATTCTATTTACGTGTCTTTCCATTCTCTTTCCCCTATTTGACACAGGTCAAGAGGAGGGACTTATTCAAACTTCAACTTGTAAAAGTTATTTCTTTCAGTTGCCAATCTGTGTTGTGATGAAAATGCAGTTTGATATTTACCTCCAAGTATGTTTAGATTTTGGAACGAAAATTTATTGTTTTAGGCACGCTTCGACACTTGGACACACACGAAAGATGGACGTTGCTATAGCGAAAATGTCGATATTATTGACTTGCTCATAAGTCACGTTTATTCAGCATTTGTTTTTGTGTCACATCGTCTTTCAATTTTCATTTTCTGTTGATTAGCAAGCGTAGAAAAAATGTTCTTTTTGTTCCTCTTATATAGGTCAACAATAGCGTCACTCCATCTTCTTTATCCTCGCCCGACGGGAGTTTAAATGGCGGATTGTCGAAGAAGCGCCCAAATCAAGGAGATAGGGTCGTATGCATACTAAATAAGAAACCTCAACTTGGCCTCCTGAAATATATAGGGAGAACACATTTTGCCGAGGGCGAATGGTGTGGGATTGTGTTAGACGAAGCCTGTGGCAAAAACGACGGTTGTGTTCGTGGAGTGCGTTATTTTCGATGCAAGAATAAACACGGGATATTTGTACATTCGCACAAAGTTAGAACTGCCGATGACATTACACTGTCGCGATTAAACCTGATAGAAAGCCCTTGCAGTCCACAATTACCGGAAAAGAAGAATAAAAAAGGTAATCAGAGCGAGCAAAGCATGTCTTCTGGTGATGTGAAAGTAATGCGCACAAATAATTGCGGGGTTTCTAAACAGGGAGACATTAACAAGCCGATGAAACAAACGAGAAGACACCGGTCTGTCTCTTTGGATCGATATCTGTTCCTAAAAGCCAAGCAACTGGCGAAGGGTTTAAATATATTTTTACACAATGCGGAAAAGAGCGGGAAAAGGAACACCTGGGAACAGAATTGTGTTAATCGCTCGCGTTCGATGCCTAAAATTTTCAAGGAAAATTTCCCTGACTCAAACGAGTATTACTTGAGCAGTGACATGGGTGATTTGGAGAATAATGTTTGGAACGAGAAAACGGCATTTGATGCTGTGAATAAAGAACACATCTCGGTTGGAGATGATCCCAATAAGCCTTTAAAGATGACAGGTGTTCTTGACTTGCCAAGAGATGGAATAAATAATTTAGCAGGAGATCTTCAGGGAACTCTTTTTGCACAGTCTTCATTGGAGAATTCCTCAAATGAACAGAATGGTGTTCAACCAAGTAAAGATAACATTTCTACCAACGGAGAGAAAATTGCCCTTCACAAGAAAGTGGGACATGCTGTTTCCTTGGACACTCATTTCATGATCCAGAAAGGACACTTAACTATAACATCAAATTCTGAGAACAGTGAATACACATGTGCATCCCATCTCTCTGCCAAAGAGGATCCCTTTATTCAAGGAAGATATTGCAGCTGTCCAAGCCTGGACTGTGCTGATCATTTTTCAGAAGCTATAACAGCCTGCCTGGATTTGGGGCGAAGAGAAAGGCCTATCATTCCTGAAGTTGAGAATGAGAATAGAAGCGAAACTGGCAATTCTGCTAAGCTACTAGGCAAAGACCAAACTCAACAGAAACATCCTCATGCGCAATCTGACACACTGCGGAAAATGTCTGACAGCAATGAATTGGTGAATGGGGAATCTCTGATTTGTAGAGATACTGAATCAACACAGTTGAGAAGTTGGCCTTGTTTGACATCAACTCCTAAAAAACCTCTGAGGAGATGTAGCAGTAGCAGTGATATTAACAATGAAAGTACCCTCAATAGAAGTGGAGATTATGATGTGGTGTTTGATGACGATATTCTGTCGATATTGGCACCTGTTAAGCCAATACCTAATAATACAGTGAAAAGGCCCCTTGTTCTAACTTGTGTTGACAGTTTGTCACAAGCCAGTGTTATCAAGGCTGCTAACAAAACAATTAAATCCCAAGATCAAGTGGTAGATACAGGTTCTAACTACACAGATAGTCTCTCCGGATCACAAGCCTCATTGTCATCGACTGGAACAAGTGACGGCAAAGGAAAAAAGATGTCTGCAACAAAGAGAATCCCTAGCTCTCTCAAAGCTCCGAAGTCCAAAGCAACATCAATACCAACAAGAGGTAACAGCACATCAAAAACAACACAACAGAAGCAGTCTAGGCTAGAACAAATACGTCAACAGCAAAATAAAAAAGTTAACTTATCATCTGAGGGTAAATTTTCAAACAGAACTGGGCCTAATACAGGACACAAGCAGGAAGTTAAAATACAGAAACGACACACTCTGGCTACAATACCTGACCCGAAATCATTTGTACCTCGTCCAACAGTCAGTAAAAGACCAATAAGTGGTGATGTCATAGAGCATTCACCCAAAGAGGAATCTAAAACCTCAAAACTTCCTGTTAAGAAGCTAAGCACACCATCACAGATTTCAAAACCAGCAGCAGCTGCCAAACTGGAAAAGAAAACAGACAGTGCCGCTGTTCAGACACGGCATAATACTGTAGGAAGTCGACCGCCAGTAACCCCTGCTGTGAAGAGAGAATCTGGCTTGGCTAGGTCAGATTCAAGTGCACGGAAACCTAGCAGGACAGCCCTTCCACAGAAGACTACAGGCAAAGAGAAAGTAATGGCTATTAATGGTGGACAGAAGTCTATAAGAGAACAAACTCCAGGGTCACTTCAAGGATCAAAAGGGTCATGTACAACAGTTGGGTCAAAACTGCAAACATCAAATGTGAGGAGATCTCACAGTTCTACTAAAGGTAAATATCTCTAATAATAATATATATCTAGTGCCACTTATGATGATGATGATGATATTGATGATATGATAAATCTCAATTTTAATTTAAAATTCATGTGTTTGAATTGGTAATTAATGTAGATCTGTTCTTTTTCCTCTAACCTGGCCTGATCTCTTGGAGTTTTAGGTTTTTTGTCGAAAAAAAAAAAAACAAAAAAAGAAAACAGGCATTACTGTGTTAATGGAACACAATGCATGTTAAGTTATATCAAATAGGTCTATGAAATTTATGTTCAATCATGTTCCTGAGACATCATGTTGGTATTACAGCTATTAAGACTTTGTTAAACTGTTTATGCATAATTTTACCCCAGTGTAATGTTTGGTTTAATGTCAATTTTGCCAACGTTAACAGTATAAACCTTAAATGGAATTTTAAAAATTTTTTGAAATTACCAAAACTTGCCTGGAATTTTTGTTCAACAAAAAAATACAGAATGTAGCTTATGAGTATTAACCAATAAATATGTCTAGTGTCATTTGCAACAGTTCCTTTCATGTGGAAAAAAGGTTTCTCTACATTTAAGCAAAATATTTGCAAATCTGATATTTTCTTTGATTATAAACAGTTGATGTACCTTTTAAAAGTGGAGTATTTGAAGATAAAGCAGTACAGCATGATAGTGGAACAAAAATTTTTTGTACAGACTGGAAATGAAGTAGCAGAATTTTTAAAGCTAATCAAGGGAAGTAAAGCATTATTCACCAAAGAACACATTTTATGGAAATTTATTAAGCATTTCCACATATTGCATTCTTCTGAACCATATATAATTAATATTTGGTTAACATCTCATGTATAAATAATATTCCAGACAGAATGAATGGATGACATTTCATTCACTAATGGACTCAAACATTGTTGAACAAAAAATTATTTCCATTTCTTTGACACATATTTTATTTGAGTTACAATGTCTTAGAAAGGATATGAGAGACTTGGAGTGTTTTCTTGTAAAGTATTTTCGTAAAAGAAGAGAAGAGAAATCTGATTTAAGCAAAGCCAAAAGCGAGCCAAATGTTGCTTGTACAGGTAACTATATGGCGTAAATATGTGATATCTCCTGAGAAACAGCTTGACTGTTCTCCATCAGTTTTTTCCTTCTTTGAACTTAAGGTTTATTTTTGTGAGAGTTAAAAAGGTTTGGTCTGTTTTACAAAAAGTAGAGATGAACAGATGCAATTTTATGAGAAGGATTTGGTCAAGTGAAATAATTTGGTGAATGCTCTTCTATCTCACTTGACTTCTCATGTTTGTTTCATTTAATTAAATTTAGCAGCATAATGTTCTCAATCATGTTCATCCGTGGCTCTCAAGCTTTAAGGTGAAGGGCATAAAGTATATATTTTATCGTTAATGGGAAAATGTGTAATTTGATATAAGTAATTTTTTAATTTTTTTAATTAATAGCTTTCAGGCCTGTGGGGTAACTGAAAAAAAAACTAACCTGATGTCAAGCGAAAATCTAGTTGAAAGATTATGTGGCTCATTTAAAATCAAAGATGGTCAGAAATGCCTTTGCATGCTTGCTCTTATTTTGGTTCGAATTTCAATTCACATGTTTTTTTTTCTTAGGCAAGGGAATACTTTGTCTAGTTCTCAATTTTAAGAGGCCCCCTAAATTTATTTATATTTTATCTATTAATTAGTTTGTTCTGCTGCATTTGTTTGTTTTGCAGAGAAAACACAGGCACCCTCAAAAGCAGTCAACAGACAGTCAGCATCAGCCTCATCCAATAAAAAGCCCCTGCAAGTTGTAAAACAACATACAAAACAAACTCCAGCAAGTCAAAAGCAGGGGTCCTCAAAACTGCCCAGAAAGATTTCAGGACAGCTTAGCAATGCTAGCGACAGTGTATCGGTAACAAGCAGCATCAGAGACCAAGATCACCTAGATGACTTCATTGATTCTGAGGGTGATACGGTATCTGTCCACTCTGACACTTTCAGCCATAGTGCAAGAGATTTCTCAAGCAGAAATTCACAGCAAGACAACTTTTCTCTTGAGGGAGACACTGCTTTGCACAACTTAGATGAAAATGATGGTTCTACAACAATGGTACTTGCCAGTTCTCCACTAGAAGTACCCTGCAGAACAATGCCACCGGATATTTTAAGTGAGACACCATACCTGATAAAGCATTCTGTTGGAATTCAGGTGGAGGATACAAGTCATTTAAAAGCTATTGAGGATGTCAAGGAGAAAGCACAGCATCTCAGTGAGCTTTTGAAACACAGGACGGATCTCTGCAGCCAGCTAAAGGATCAAATTGACAACAATAGTAATGACTTTGTGGCAGCATCTCTCCTGATTCTGACTACTTCACGTAAGGTGAGAAATCTTGCACCACTGATGTGGGCATAAAGAATTCATATCATAAACTGTAGATGGGACTTGGGGCTAGGAACATGTTTTATAGTTTGAAGTGGATGGGAGATGTGGGGTAGAAAGATAAGAAAAGGGCTAAAAGCAGGTACTCCGAGGGAAAGGAACAAGAGACAAAGTTCATGGCCATCATTGATTGGCATTGCTTTGCAAAAAGGAGTAGTAGGTAGTGAGTCCAAGGTGGGAAAGCCCAGAAGGGGACTGTAAAGATAGGCAAGATTCTCACACCCCCCTGACTCCCCTTCCCACCCCCTTTGATGTATAGTAACAAAAGCTTTAGCCAACTATTGTAAATTACGTGATTCTTAATAATATTAAGAGTCATCCAGATAGATATGTGTGAAGTAAGGTGTCAGTGCTATTGAAGATATTGTCTGGGAGGGGAGTCCAATTAGGTGGATGCAATTATAGAGGGTGGTTCTCTAGAAAAAAAGCTTGGTATATCTTTGTTAAAGTCCTAATTCAAGGCATTTTATTTCAAATCCACAGCTGGTTTGGTGTCAAAAGTACAGCAATCAGCTCCAAAGGAAAATTGAATCAACTTTTCAGGAGATGAAAGTCATTCAGGAGAAACTTGGTATGTCTACGTCAACTCAGCTTCTTGATACAGCTGGTCAACCAGCATATTATTTCTGTTCTACTATAAATGCTTAGAAATTCCTGTCTTGCAGTTGAAGAGGAAGCAAATGGTGTCAAGCTACAAGAAGAGATGATGTACCAGAGAAGTGAACATGCAGTTGCTATTGAAACCTTAAAGGCCGACTATGAAAACCTGCTAGAGGAGACAAGCTCAGAGCTCAAGCGTAAACACGAGGGAGAAATTCAGTTAGGTAAAATAGATCAATCATTAGCAATTGATCGTCAATTTTATTAACTATTGAAATGATCATTTTGTAAGTTGTGTTGCCCTTATCTTCCAGCTATTGAAACTCACAGATCACAAGTACATGAAATGAAGGAAGAGCAGGAGAAACAGGTAAGTTAACCCTTTACACAACCCTAACATTAGTATGTATCTTCTCCATACTGTTCTCTATTTTGTTTCTTAAGGTGCTGACAAGGAGAATTTGTTTGACAACCAAAAGTTTCTTTAGTTGGTGATCATTTCCTTTTTTCTCATGACTGTGATGTGTGATTCAGGGGTGATAAAAAAAAAAATAAATGTAAGGAGAAGTGAGATGCTAGTCACTCTCAGGTGTTAACCTTTCACTCCCAAGATCTGATTAGAAATTCTCCTTACTGTCTATGATACAATTGTTACGATCTTAGTGTGGAGAATTTGGTCGTGGATTAACTAAAACTTCCCTAATTGATGATTTTCTTTATTCTCATCACTTGTCTGCTTGATATTGTATTGATATTGTAAGGAGAAATACTGTCTTGGTCACTTGTGGGAGTTGAAGGGTTATTTTTAAGGACTAACTGTGTAACTTTTAGGCTTTATAAAATTGATTTAGTTTTGTCTGGGATCTCAAAAGTTTGCACTGTGGTTTTAAAATCTAGATTCTGTTAGATGTCCAAAACTTGACTTCCTGCTTTTCTCTGAATAGGTGGCACAAATGAGGAAGACTCATGATGAACTCGTAGCATCCTTAAAGGACAAGCATCAAGATGAAATTGCTGACTTAGATAGCAAACACTCTAGTGCAGTTGATGGTAAGTCAGTTGTAGCTGCGTGGTAACAGTTATTATAGTCAAATAAATGGAACTCCTGCAATGGCAACTCAGTTCCCATGATCTGAGGTATAATTTTCCTTTCCCAGGTGATTACCAGTAGGGGTGTTCCAGAGGTATCTTTATCTGGTAAAATTTTGAATGTTAAATCATCAGGAAATTCTATTTCCAATACATGTTTCATGTTTGTAAACATATTTCATGTTTGTAAACATATTTCATGTTTGTAAATTTATTTCATGTTTGTAAATTTATTTCATGTTTGTAAACATATTTCATGTTTGTAAACATATTTCATGTTTGTAAACATATTTCATGCCTTACTTATTTACATGGAGATGTTTCTCATTTGCATCAGACAATTGCTAGGCTAGAATGAAACAACTGTGTAGTTATGTATTCTAGATGTTCTTCAAGTTGGATTTACAAATATAATCAATTGAATATTACTGTTCTAACTACTGTATGTAATGTTTTTTTTTCTAGAGCTTGTTGAGGAACACCAAGTGGAAATAGAAACCATCAAAGCAGATTATGAAGAACAGCAGTCAGAAATGAAGGTAATCAGGGAGTATGATTTTATTGTCCAGGCTCTCATTTTTCTGTTAGTGAATTTATAACATCATGTATAACATCCACACATTATCCAACAAAAAGGCAAATGAGAATACTCAAACTTATCAAGTAGAAGTTGTTATCTTGAACTAACACCAAACACTCGCAACTGATTAACAAGGAAATGTGTACCAAATATGGAGAATAGGAAATAAGATCTTGGCACTTAAAAGGGTTAAGAGTTTGTCATTTAATCTTAAAATATCGCTTCAGTCTATGTGAGTCTCCTTCTTGAGAGTGTTGACAGTGGCTGTATATTGTAACAGCAAGTGTATTATCTTCTGATCCCTTTTTTTTTTTTTTTTTTTTAGGAAAAATATGACAAGCTACTGAGTGAGCATGGTTCATTGAACAGAAAATTTCAGCAGCTTCAGGATGATAATCAAAGGGATATTGAGACCCGAATACAGGTAAACATGTTTGATATTTTCACTAAAAACTTGTTCTCTTCCATTTCATTGGTTATGATTAGTATTGGTGATGTTTGTGGCTTTTTCTTTCAAATTTCAGGAAGCCATCAAAAAGTATGAGTCTTTGCCAGCTGAACTTGAAAGCTTAAAAGCCGTGCTGGAAATGAAGAACGAAGAGATAAGGCAGTTGAGGAAGGAGAAAATGGAGAAGCATCTGGAGGTATATATGTACTTACTATCCTATAATCCAGAAGAGTGAGACAGAGCTGAATAATGAAATGCTATGTCAGTGAGTTGCGGTCAACAATGCGGGTTCAAGTGTCCTAGTTCTAAAATTTTGCAAAATTAGCAGAAAATAATAAGGGCTGACTTTTAAAACTGAGGAACTCTGTTTTTGTCAAAGGCATTTTCCTATTTCCAGAGGTTTTAAGGAGAAAATTAATTTTTGAAAATTTTTAGGGGGTGTACCAATTTTTTGCAGGTTGTTCTGTAAAAGAAAAGCAGCAAGGAAAATGACACCTCCAAGCAACGGAATAGGAAATAATTAATGCGAACAACTCAAAATCCGTGCTTCCACAGCAAAATCTAGCACATGCGTGTACGTTATTCAGCTCTGTTGAAGAGTGATTATCATCTGATTTCCCTCTACAGTAATACTACTGTAACTGTAGTTATTTATTAACAACATGTATGCGGATAAAGGAACTGATGGCCAACCTACGAAGCTTTGATTGTTGAATGAATACTCTTTATCATGCATTATCAAAGGAAATGCAGAAGAGCATGGCGAATATGGATACAAATTTGGGATGAAGAGGGTTGGTTGTACTTTCAGAAATGTTTTTTGTGCAAAACAGAGTTCAGTATGAGTGTCAGTCCAGAAGTATGCTATGTTATAATTTTATTTATAAATTTGTTGACATGTTATGCTGCTTTAACATTTGGTTGACTTTCAGTTGGAGAAACTTGAAGATGTCAAAGCAAAAACAAAGAAACTTCAGCAAGAAAATGAGTCGTTATCTTTTGTGGTGGAGACAAAGTCAAGGTTTGAGAGGTGTGTACAATTTTTCCATGCAAGGAAGGAGCTGGGCATAATTATACTACCTCTGATCATGCATTAATGTAGTCATAAATGTCATCATAGATACTTAAAAGTATTTGGGAGAGACTAACATTGCTCATGGTCAATTATTTATGGGTGTGAGCCTGGAACAATGGGTGAATCCACACAAAGTTGTGTTATAGTTAAACTCTTTGAGACAAATATTGTGAGAGAAAAAAGTTGCAATTAACAACTTGTCTTGAAATGAATTTCCTTTGACCTGCACAGAGATGAAATTCAAGCCAAGAAATGATTCTGGCAGGTGGACTGCAGCTTTTATTAGTAATTGCAGAAAAAATAAGCCTATTAAAAGAAATTCAGGCTTTGATGGGATTACAACCTGTGCCTTCCAGACACTAGTTGAGTGCTGCTACTACCCAAGGTACATTGTACAAAGCCATAATTTGGGAATGAGGACAAGTTGCTATTTTTAGCTGCTTTTCAGTTTGAAGTCCCATCCTACAGATTAGACAGAAAAGAAAATGAAATACTGGTAGAAAGCCAAACAGACCAATTAAGGCAGACCTCAAGATAAAACTATCCTTACTGAATTTTATTTAACCTTGGAAGTTTTAAGTGAGCCCCAACTTTTTCTGGCTCACCTCCAGTCATATCAAATTTAAAAAAATCCCACGTGAACTTTCAACTTTATTTTAAATGGGCTTTCTTTCTTGAGTTTAATTCAAGATCTAGGGCTTCTTGTGTTGTGGAGGAATGCTGTGACATAATTGTTGGACATCACTTTCATTTTAGGCAACTTTCTGTTGAGCGAGACACATTAAGGAATAGTTTGGAAAGGGAGTCAGCCAAAAGCAAGAGACTTTCCTTGGAAAATGAAGAATTACAGTGGCGTCTGGTCAATAGCACGAGTCCTCCATGTACACCAACTGATGAGGGTGGTCCATTCTCAATAGCAAAACAAAATAGTAATCGCCTCTCAGCTAGTTTCCCTGATGTTGAAAGCATAGATGAATAGGAAATTAAAAGCCAATGTTTCCAGCTGAATATGTAATGTCTCAATTCATCCCAACAACTTGCTAATAGACATTATTTACTATTATACGAAAACAAGAATGTGCAACTAGGCAGGGTAGAAAATGTCAAAGAAAGTAAGTTATTGCTTTGCCTCTCATTCTTCCATCCAGTACTGCAATGGCACGGAGATAGATGAATATTAATATGTAAATGTCTATTAAAAAAAAAGAGAAATAAGATTTTCATTCTCCCATGTGAGAGCTTTGATGGAGCCAACAGTTATCATGATTTAGTGGTAGCTTATCAATGTAGATCTTCTTTTTTTTCAGATTAACACTAAAAAATAATTCAAATTAGTAAGAATTGGTTTGTCAAAGACTGAGTTCCTGATATACCACTCTTTTTAATGTTCAATTATGAGACACTTGTTAGTTCTCTCTATCTCCATGCATCTCCTTGTGTGGGAAAATCCTTACTTTTGTCTGCTAAGGGAACTCGACACCTTGCTACTAATGATGTGTGCAATTTTTATTAACATTTTTATTTTTTATGTCATATAGCATCTGGCTTTAGTATTATTGTTGTGATTGTTCTTTGAAATATCAGTTCATTGAAGAAATGTTTTGTTTTTTGTAGTAAGTACTTAAGTTATTATTTCTTAAATACATCATATCACTTGTCTTTTGGAATCTAGGAAGAACTTGTGTCATATTTGCAAGAGAAGATTATTGATCATGGAAATATGATCTTTGCAAAGTTGCAAAGTCGTAGAAGACTTAATGACATTTGAAACATCTGTGTTCTTCAGCAATTCTGGCGAGTGGCATTTGTGCTGGCCACTTGTTTCCTAAGTGCGTGCTACAAAGCATTAAAATACCTGTCTTGACCTGAAATAAATTATATTATTACACGACTCGGGAAGTCAGAGGGCCAATAACTAAAATCAACCAATCAAAATGCTCTATTGCTGGTCAATATTCTCTCAGTATTGGACCGGGCACTGCCCCGAATGGTCCCAAATGATACCGCACTTGTGTCCCTTTGAACTTCAGTCGTGTAATAAATCTCTTATTAACCAAGCTTGCTCGGGACCATACTGGAAGAATATCGGCCCTCGGTCTTTTTTGTATGGACTTTGCTGCGTTCGGTCCGTACTGTCGAGACCTCAGGCCGATATTCTCCCAGTACGGCCCTCACGCTTGGTTAATAAGATATATATTTGATGTATAGTATTTTGCAAGGCTGGTGTCTTAAAAGAAAATCTCTGGAGAACACTGAAGTGTAAGCAAGTATTTTATCATCCATCATACATTATAGCCAGATAATTTGCTTAAAGTAAGTTAATTGTATTTTATTCTTGTGGAATGCTTGTGTTTATTACAAATTAAAAGGATTTATTTTTTCAATATTATCATCAAATTCTAATTTAAAGTGGTGCATTACATGCATATGACTGTTTTCAATTATGTCATTTTAACAATTTGAATGAGTAGTACAAATTTTGGCCATGACATGTACTTTAAGACATGTTTATGGATGTAATGAAATGCCACAATCTCAGGGCAATTGCAGAATTTGCAAGATATAAATAGTGTCAAGGTGTATATTACTTAACAATAGCGATAAATTTTCAGCAAAATGTCAAAGTTAAAGTGTCAGTTATTGAAATAAAATCATGGTGTGAAGAGTATTTCGAGTGCATTTCTATTGTTTGTAAACTGGTTCCAATGCATGTTTCATATCCAAATTCAGTTGATTTGTACCTAGGGGGCCTATTTACTTCAGGTACTTTGGGGAGTGGTATATTTTAAGAGGGGGGGGGGGCTTATTGAATTAGCTCAATGTTTCCTACCAGGATACCATAGGATATACTGTATTTATTCAAAAATTGTTCTGATTTTACATTTTTTTCACTTACCAAATTGGCAGAGTTAAAACCCTCAGTCTGATGTAAAGTTCGTAGACCTTATTCTATTTATGCCAACATGATAATATCAATCAATCAATCACCATAATCAACTTTACATGAGAAACTAAAATCACAACACTTGAATAAATTTATCATACTTACTAATATAGGGAGTTTTTGGAATTTTTGCTTTTTGAGGGGGAAGGGCTTACTAGAGGGTGGAGCATAATAAATTTCTTCCTCTAAAGAGGGGGGTGGCTTATCAGAAGGGTGGGCTTAATGGAGGATTTATGGTACATTCATTCACATCTTGCACTTGGTCTACTGGGTAGGAAAGAACTGGTAACTGCAAAGATTATTAATTGTGAACCTTGAACTACTTCCATTTGGCACAATATAATGTGAAAAATTAACTGTTATTCCACCCCAAAATGTCTGTTGGCCAACTGTTCACCAACAGGTGGCCAACATAACGAAAACAAATTCAGAAAGGAGTAAATAGACTGTCATCTTGGGAAGTTTGACTTTTCACAATTACCTCAAAATGAATTTTGACGAACACCACGTGATAGAAGTAAATTGTGGGTGCAAGGCATTATTGATTGGCCACATCGATATTCATTTATGTGAACTTGATTTGTAATATCTGACTGATGCATTTCGTTCCACTGAAATTGGAAGAGTTTAGTTAGATTTGACACTGACAAGTAAATTTTTTCAAAGACTCACAAAATTGCATGAGCCTGTGTTTTCGTTGTGTTTTTTGTGTTTCATTTGCCAATAGTTGGCCGACAGATATTTTGGGAAGCTGTTCTTCAATTTTACCCAAATTTTTTATGGAATTAGGACTGAGTAAAATCCAATTTGGTCTTAAATCATACCAACTACTGATTTACAAAATCAGGCACCTGCAAAGCAAGAGTCTGATTTGTTAAACATGTGATCAACACAAATTGTTGTTGCCAATTCATCAAAGCTAATCATGGGACAAGATTTGAGCACAAAACACCTGTTCACACACAAAATACCAAAACTAGATCGTTGGTAATGTCGCCTCTCCCCCTTCATTCCCATTCATGTCATTCATGTCTGTGTAATACATGCTTGGAAACGTATGATGTGCGATCCTCGCAGTAGATAGCACTATTTATGCAATAGCGAAAATCAGACCTGAAAAAAATCAGGCCTGTACGGGACTCGAACCACCGACCTCTGCGATACTAGTGCAGCGCTCTACCAATTGAGCTAACAAGCCAACTGGGAGCAGGCCATTAAGTTGATTCGTAATAAATCCGTGAAAGTGATAAATTGGAAAACTAAGCAAGTGATTGAATAGGAGCAGAGTGGGCTTGTTAGCTATAAAACTTGCTTGCCAACCAGGAAAATGTAGTCTCTACCCAGAAAACTGGAGAAAGGTAATTCAAGATCAGATCTCCTTTGTCACTCATCAATTCATTTAAAAAGCCTTGGGGTAGGACTAGCTTTGAAAGACACACGAAAAAAAAAAAAAAAACTATCATGAAGAAGAACACTTTTATTCTCCCAAAACACAGTAAACACAAGGGCTCAACAGTTGTATGTTGATCAAATACTTCTGCAGAACACACCAAAATGAAAAACTACACTCTTAACATTTTTATAAAGAGCACCCTGTCTGAAGTCAGTGTTCTCCTTTCCAGGTGGGTCAACAGTAAAATGAAATGCATGTAGTTCCTTTATTAACGTCTAAAATTACTTGGAATTCTTGAAAATTGACCAGGTAAAAGGATTGCTCTACTGGTTTGAAAATTTCTCTAACCTGTAGTGCTTAAAATATGAGAGAACACTGTTAGGGTAGACAAAAACTTTTGAAATTTATATTAAAAATCAGAACACATTTACCGAACAAAAAAAAACAAAATAACATCAGACCCCCTATTTGTAGAAAAATCTATCTTGCATAAATTCAAATTAGAACCGTACAAACTTAATATTTTACAATATTACTGCCATCGACAGCCTGCTGTGAAGGCCAGTCATTGTGAAATAAATAACACTCAAACCAAGCTGTACAGTAACCAATGACCATCATCCTTTCATTCAGTAATATTACCCACACACCATATACATCATTTTACATCAAAGCTGGTACAGATATTAAGTTAAAATACATCATTTTACATCAAAGCTGGTACAGATATTAAGTTAAAATACATCATTTTACATCAAAGCTGGTACAGATATTAAGTTAAAATACATCATTTTATTTTGTTTGGTGAGCCCTTTTTAGGACTATCAGGATAGGTTTGTTTTAAGGGTGTTAGCCCGAGCAGCATAATGTGTCTGTCATACACTTTAGAATTCCTGAACATGACGTCCGTGCCATGGAGACGATCCAGTACACCAAGAACTCCATAATTTTGGGTAAATCTAGCAAAAGAGAAAAAAATTTCTTATTCTACTGTTGGTTATGGCCAGTTGTTCTGGCATCTGGCAATTTCATGCAATTGGAACTCCAATCCACATGTAAATAACAGTAACTTAATTGTTACATATTAATACTGTGTTTTTGAAAATTTTACTTTCAAGAACTTTATTGTGTTCATTTTTTTTTAATGATTGATTAACTTGTAACTTTTCTGTATGATGTACGATCCTTGCAGTAAATAGTGCCATTTAAGCAATAGTGAAAATCAGACCTGAAAAAAATCAGGCCTGTACGGGATTCGAACCACTGACCTCTGCGATACTAGTGCAGCGCTCTACCAATTGAGCTAACAAGCCAACTGGGAGCAGGCCGTTAAGTTGATTCGTAATAAACCCGTGAAAGTGATAAATCAGATACAATGAAATATATGGATCGATATTAAAAATTATCAGTGACAATTAAAGTGCTAGCTGTGCAAGTTCTCTGATTACATGGGCCAGCACTGAATACAAATCATTTCCACTTACTTGAGGTGATGGAAATCATGAGCTTCTGGTGATGGCATAAATGGTAAGTGATAACCACTGTGTGTGTTGACTGTGGTCATAATTGCCAAAGCGAACCACATCCAAGCTGTAGCAATGTGGGAGCCCATTAGTAAAGGTCCAAGAACAATTGGACACAGGTTTGAACAAAGGTGCTCCAGGGGATGGGCATATATTGCCACAACACCAATGGGAGCTGTCCATTCATGGTGAATCTTGTGGACAAAGCGATAAATACGAGGATGATGGAACAGCCTGAGGGGGGAAAAAGATGAAAATCAAACAACTCATATATCGATCAAAGCAATGTCCTTGAACAAGTTAGATAGATAACAATCTTTAGACAGGGTGCCTTCTCACAGAAGTGGTTTTCAGAATGGCCCTGTATATCCCACCCATCCCACCCCAGGGGAGGACATCCATCACACAGTAATCTCGTGTGTGGCAAATTAACGTCTCCTACCCCAACCCTGCAGGAGACGGGACCTCCATTTATTCGTCCCTATCCGAGAAGACTAGAATATCTAACCATTTCTTGAGGTTATAGAAAGGCAGCAAATTCTTCTCAATTATTTTAAGACCCTGAGTGTTGGTCCGGCCGGGGCTCGAACCCTCGACCTCCCGCACAACAGTCCAGCGCTCTATCCATTGAGCTAACCGGAAGTTGATTTCTGAAGTTCAAAATCTACTTTTTATTGGCATGTACCTGTGGCTGTAGTAGAAACCAACTTCCTCCACTAAGGTGAAAATTGCAATTTCAAACAGTACCCATTGGAAGGATGGTAATTCTGGTCCAAAGGAACAGCCTCGCCGCGTGTACACAGGGTACAGGACAACAGAGAAAACGCCCCCAACTACAATCTGGTTGAACAAAACCAACTTCACGGCACGCATGAGCTTTTTACGATCAAGCTGAAAATAAAAAAAGGCACCCTGTTGATACAAGACTGTGGTTTCCACTCTCTGATTGATTTTAAAGAGACAACATACAATGACATAAAATAACTTGTATTCAAACTCTTCTTCAAAATCAGCTGGTATTTCTGACTTCTTAAACTAAGAATTTCTCAATAAGTTATAACCATCTAAAGATTTGACTTCTTGTCAATAAAAATTTCTCCATGTTTTCAAATTTTCTGAAGCAGTCTTTTTCCTTTTTCTTTATTTTGAACTCAAATTAAGCATTTTTTAAAAAAGGAATACTCAAATCAAACTCTTAATTAAGGAGGACTCCACCCCCCAAAAATCAGTAATACCTTGTTGAGTTTACTTAAGACCTTTCACTTGTACTCTTTCATCCTAAATCTTAATTCTTTGCACTTTGTACAACTTTTCTTGTGATTCCACCAATAGAATTTGATACTAAATAAAACAATTCAACATCAATGATATTTTTCTTTTTCATCACCTTTCTATTTGAAAATGCAATGACATTGTACAGTATTAATTAAGGAAGTGAAAGGGTTAAATTTCAACACTAATAACAACAGTTTAAATTTCACTACATCAACATGATTTACCGGCTGATTGGTTCCATCCTGTATTTTATACTGCAGTACCCACTTGGGCCAGCCAGTAAGATCCAGGAATAAATAAAATGCATTGAACAACCAAAATACAGCAATTGTCACCACATTTGTTCCTAAAAAAATAAACACACAAATGAGTGAAAGATGTTAACTTGTTTTAGTTAAGACAGCAAAATAGATGTGACATTGGCATGCATATTCTCCGTATTGTTTTCAATAGATTTCCTACACATAAAGTACTGTCAAGTAGAGTTTTGGTAACTATACAGAGCATCTTCTGTTGGCCATCTTTTCTTTTATTCTCATCACCTTCATTTGACTGAGCAGTGATGCTGTAAGGAGAATTAAGATGCCTGTCACTTCTAGGGATTAAGGGTTTAAGATTTCATAGTGCCAAGTGGCTACTGGGTGAAGGTCAATGCAAAGGATTTTTTTTTTTCATTTGAGATGCCCATGTTTTAGTCTTATCCATATATAATATCTTTTTTGGCTTGAAAATCACTGAAGCAGTTTCATTTATTTTCTACTTTGCTCTGTCTCAAATATCATAGTTTGGGATAAAGGAAGATTGCAAAATATATTCAACCAGAGGACATCCACGTCAAGCAATCAATAGACAAGTGATAACTGTGAAAAATACACAAGTCCTCTCACCAACAACTGTGAGTAAAAATTCATCTCCACCAAATAATGAGTGGAATTTTGTCCACCATCCCTGCCACAGATCCCCTGAGGCTCCCCAAACACGTTCCACATGCCTGTGATCAAACAGATTGTTATTTGAATCAGAGACAATAGGTGAACATATTGCTTCTGATAATATTATCAAAGGCAAGGAGAGAGATTGTTGAAGAGCTAAAAACTCTGAATTACAACATGTATTTTGGCTTTCAATTGAGGTGCATTTCGTCCAGGGCTTCACCCACTGGATAGGACAGCATGCTGTTCTCTAGACATTTCCCAAGTTGCTGAAAAGGAAAAGTTGTTCAACAATCATGCGCATTTTAGTTCGCAATAATTTCCTTTATTCTTGTGACCTTAGTGTTTGATTCAGGGGAATCACACACTAAGAGAATCTAGATGCTAGTCATTCTTAATGATTTACCAGTTTAGATCATCAACTGCTATATGTTAAAAAATTTAATACCAAAATGTGGAGGGGGACAGATGACACCAAAGCATGATCAAGAGAGAACTTTTAATAATAGTAAAGTGGAAGGTCCTGGACAGAGGAAGATTAAGAACCATTTTGCAGCAACCCCTGGGTGGAAGACTCACAAGAGACCAGCTTCCAAAGAGACATCTGTGGATGATCATGGAGGGGTGCACATAGCCTGCAGTGCTGGCGTATTTTGGGCGCACGAGTGCACATTTTCGTATTAGGCCGCCATCTTAGATTTGGTAACTGTGGAGGATTGGGGCGAGGAAATATTTGCTGAGGGAGTAGGTGTTGAGTGGAAAAATGGGCAACAGGGGAGAGGGAGGGGAAGGAAAAAATATGCCTGCCGGCAAAGCCTGTGATTTTGCAAAACCCGTACACCAGATAGACGGGGCCTCTGATTGGTGCGGTAGGTTGAAACTGGATTGATGCCTGTCATCTAAAGTAGTTTTCTTCCGGTCGTTCCGCAATTGGGAGCTGGAGTGATTTGGAGAGAAAATGGCGGATACACTAAGCTTTGATGCCGCTCTCGCAGAAGCGCTTTTATTTCTCTCTGAGCTGGGTATGTCACTCGTATTACGCCCAGAACAAAAGGAAGCGATTTCTTCTCTTGTTCATGGAAGGGATTTACTAGCAGTTCTTCTGACAGGCTTTGGTAAAGCCTCATCTTCCAGTTGTTGATCCGTGTGAAGCAAATGTTATCGTTGAAAGCTGTGTGTGTGATTGTAGTCTGTCCACTCAAAAGCATCATGCAAGATCAGCTGGCGGAAGCATCTTTAGTGGGTTTGATGGCGACATCCCTTGCTGGTGCTAGTTTACAAGATGTTGAAAACAGCAAATAGTTTTGATTTTCTCCATGAAGGGCTCGCTTTGACAAACTGGAACAACTGGCCAAGACTGCAAGTTTTCCGGCTACACAGGTTGCAAACGCGATCAGAATATGTTACAGGATCCTGCAATAATACTAATCCTACACGACTACAAACCTCTGCTAAAACAACTCCAAGGCTGTCCTTCCTCTGCGATGGTCTAAAAGGGTTTTCCGAGGACGAGTACACTTGTTTGCCCGGAATGTTTCCAAATTTCACTTTAATAGAGCTTTTGCAAATCATACAGCTGTCGTTAGGACGTCTTTCCGACATAACTTCACTCACATACTCGCTCGCTCGATTCTGTTTCACACGAAGTTGACAAATACACGTGTGTCAATGTTTTTGTCGGAAGTAAATTTTTGGCTTCCATCCGGTAAAAGCAAAAATCGATTATCATTGGCTGCTTGCACATTTCCGGAAAGGCAGTCAATCGCTGCTAATTAGGGGGCATTTTGCGAAATCACAGGCTTTGCGGGCAGGTGTATTTTTTCCTTCCCCTCCCTCTCCCCCGTTGCCCATTTTTCTACTTAACACCTACTCCCTCGGCAAATATTTCTTCGCCGCAATCCTCCACTGTTACCAAATCTAAGATTGCGGCCTAATACGAAAATGTGCACTCGTGCGCTCAAAATACGCCGGCACTGCAGGCTAGGGTGCACAAAGAACTGTATTTTATTGTAGTATGTATGATTTCTTACCAAGTGATGGTGTTTCTTGCTGCTGCAAAGCAAATTAATGCTGTACCAACTACAAAAGCTGTTTTCTTCAAGGCAGCTATCACAGACTTGTTATCCTAAGAAAAAAAGATAAAAAAGATTTTGTTTTTGGATCTTGTACAAACATTACACAATGTGGACAGGTTTGAAGCTCTGTGTAATTATACAATAATTATCGACAGAAGTTTTTTACCGTAGGAGGTGCATTCTTATCTCTTGGCTTGGCCCATTCTGGTTCGGGCATAACTGGACTGCCTTCTACTTCTGTCATCCTGAAAAGTGAAAAGTAAAAGAATATTAGGCTCTTGGTCTATACAGCATCCATTCAACAAAGCAATATTTAACAATTTCCTTATAATATTCAGTTACTTGATGAGCAGGATCTTGGAAAAGAAATGCCTAGGAAAACCATGACTTACTTTGAGGCCTAAAGTCAACAGAGAAAGGTTCAAGACTTCCTTTGTGTTTCAGTCACAGGTCATCAGGTATTTAACATTTTTTTCCTTCTGAATAGAACATTTTGATAAAAGATATAAAAGAGCAGAATATTAAAACTGAAAATAGCCACAAATTCCCTCGACATTGTTGGTGAATTGTCCCCCTTAGCATCAACTTGTGTTCTCCAAGAAATAACCTATCTAAATCAATTTTTTTCAAAGCCTAGTGGATATTATTGTATCATTATGAAAATAATTCCTTAGCGTAATATCATACAAGTTGAACAGGAATGACAGGCAATCAAGTTAATAAGGTGCAATCTTTCCGTATTCCCTAGGGAGCCTTGTTTTCTTTTGCTATCATTGAAGGAACCCCCCTCCCACCTACCAACCCCCAACCCAACCCACTTTTGCCCACGCAAGTGATAATAAATGAAATATTCACAAAACTCTAACTAATTTTGAACAAGATGTTCATGTTTTCTTTGCCACCATATTAACACTGAAGTGGAAATTCTCATGCGTAAATTCAATACACGGATCACTACATCTAATCGATTCCTTTGTATTTAAATCTAAACTTAGCTCGATAAACGAAATGTTTCAAAATTTACATGTTCCGTTCTTGCTGAAAGACTGGTCCGTAACAAGATTTCATTAATTAAAATAATATAACTCTCAAACGCTGCTGATCAGTTTTACGAAGCAAAAACTTAAGATTTTGCTTCACTGGCCCTTATTTATATTAAGTTATGCACCACAATAATTCTAATATCAGCATATGATTCAATATTTATTAAGACAAGAGTCAAAACATCGCAACAGTCCGCCATAATCTTTCTTTCCGAGAAACCCACCACATAACCTCGGCAGAAGACAAAAACTGGCCCATTTCGACTATTTTCAAACAATTTGATAGCATCATTGGTGGACGATAACGTGTATTAAAGAGAAAAGACTGAAAATGGCGAGAATCTAAGCGGAATACGGCAAAGCATAATTTGGTATGAAAAGTTGCATGACAACATATGTTCGCATGGGCGGTTGGTTTCCAACCAAAAAATTGTTCACTCTCTACGCTTACCTCACTTTCAGGCTGCTCGAATTTAAACCTTGCCTATTCTTCAACCTCAGTAATAGATACCTCTCCTGAATACCTCAGCTAACTTTCCTTTTCCGCTTGACATCAAAGTCTAGCCATTTTACCCTACTCGATTAATTTCTTGACAATCATGTGACTCAAAACAGTACAAAGTCCCCTGGGATAGGCCCAATGACGTCAGTGCTATGGCTACTTGTCGAGAGTCTTGAATGACCTTGCCTTTAGGACAGGATATTGCAAATTTTTATCGACGTCAGAAATTTGATGAAAGACGGCTACCCCCACAAATCTAACGTAAATGATCCAGGAACTGATCCAATGACGCAACAAACGAACCCTTCCGCGCGCATGACCTGCTGGGAAAACTATTAGGTCGCGTTTCAGAAAACGTGACCTTTCCACGTTACTGGACAAGAACACGAGCCATTTCGTTACATTTCTCTAGATTGGTTCAGCGAATAAACCTCTTTGACTTCTCTGTTTTGGTTACACATTTCAGGTCTCAAGGAACTTTCATATTTTCTTAAAAAAGGGCTCGGACACTTAATTAAAATTTCGGCTAACAGCTTGAACTTGAACTTGAACTTTATTTTTATTTAGACACGGTAAATCTATCAGATAAAATAATAATATTATTACAATCTATTATTACAATTACAATCTACTTTCATCTATTTAAACATGATCTAAAATTTAAAAGTGAAATAGAAAAAATAAAGAAATTCTGCTTTACATAGATGCTGTGTGCGTTTTGTCGATTCAGACGAAGAAATTGCGACAACCATTTCGTAACTGATTGAAGTGATTTTGCTTGCCACAATTCAGGGGACAAGCTATTCCAGATAACCGCACCGTTATAGCTAAAGCTATTTTTCAGGAAATTGGTGCGGGGCAATGGAACAGCTAGTTTGTTTTCAGAGTTCCTTAGATTATAAGGAGGATCATATTTAGTGAAAAGAGAACCATTAACCAAGATAGTCGGGTGCAAGACCATGTATAGACCATGTACAGTGGGGTAGGGCTGGGGGGGGGAACCTTTTTGGAAGGAAGGCGCTTAATCGAAGGGGGTGCTTATTGAGAAATTTTCAACCTGTACTAGCTTTATGATTTAAGAAGGAATAGCAACAGGTTTCCCTTGTATACTGACTACTTGAGAAAATGAGGGAGGAGGTAGGGCCCTTATTCGACGGGGGCGCTTGTTTGATCTTATGGCCAAGGGTCGGGGGTGGTTGCTTATTTGGGGGAGAACGCATATTCGAGGAAATACAGTATACGTACATACGCACATACACATACGTACATACGCACGTGAGGAAACTTGCAAGAAACAGCTTACGAATAAAACGATTCATTCTGACTACACTCAGGCGAGATGTTCAATGTGAAAGTTTATTCAGGATGAGTCAGCCAGCCTTGTAGTATACGCATCCTACTACTAGAATCTACAATGTACTGGAAGTATTTACTGAAACTAAAGGGCTATACAAAATGGCCTGTGCTACGCCAGATACGAAAAACCACTAAAAAACCACTCTTTAGAAGTGGCCAAAAAATATGTGGAAACGTATTCCTCATCTAATGCAGCAGCACTGTACCCCGAGGAAATGGTAATTAAAATAAACCTAAATACACTACTAATCACACAGAAAATTCAATGAAAGCAGTGATATTTTACAGAGAGTTGTAAACAAAATTGCATTAAATAAGAAAAAAGAAAGTAGTCAAAGCTAAGACTGACCGACCTGGAATGACTTAATTTCCCGCGAAACGCTTAAATAATCTGAAACTACCGTGATGCCACGCGAACCTCTTCAACGTGCCGTCAGAATATTAATTTCTGACTAATTCGTCACTCAAACGTCAGAAATTACATAATCTGACAGAACCGCCATATTAGAGCCCATTCTTAGCTCACTTCTGTCGAGATCCGTCTGGGGTCCAAGCCTCGTTGTCTCACCCCTCCCCCTCCACTCCCCAACCTTCCGCCCCCCTCCTTCGAGGTGACTTTTTTAAAATTGAATTTTAGTAATTTTGGTCGATTTGAATGCAGACGCCTCACATCGTAATGTCGCCAGAGAAAGTATAATAACCCCTGTATTTTCTCCTGTCGACCACTTGAGCTGGAGAGTCTAGTATTCTAGAAGCAATGTCTCTTGAACACGGGTCGTCCGTGATTCTCTCTAAGGCCTTTTCATTAGCAAGATATTTAGAGGCTGTTTTTCTTCGTTTAGTTTTCTATTTTCTTATAAGAACTATTAGGAGTCTTAAGAACTATTAACTATTAGAAAAGAACTATTAAGTGGAAGAGAAAGATTGGAAAAGCCAAATTAAACTGTTCTATAGCAGCCTCTACAAAGAAAATTAAAGTTTTAATGGATACTCTTTCGTATCTTCAAGTTAGGAAAGAGTGTGAAAACTAGCAAAGGAATCAGTGGGATGGCAGGGCGAAGAGTATCTGGTACCCAGACCTTTCACGGCCAAAATACACGGTTAAAAAAACGGATCTGGGTTACGTGATTAGAGGAAAGAGTAGTAACAGCAGGGGTAGGGATAGGAACCGTGGTAGCTTGAGTAGTAATAGGAGCAAAAGAAGCAAAATTACCAGGTGAATAGAATTCGACACCAGACGGTGCTATGTTGTAGAATGTTGTAGGCTAAAAAATATATGTACGAGCCTGCAATGCCACATTACGGAGGTGTTGCGAACTACACCAGGCGCTTAAGTGCTCATTAGCGCACCAGACCTCTCTCTTTTAATTTGTAGTTGTGACCGGCCGAAAAACGTTAGAGGGTGGCACATGTACGCGGACAACTATTCCTCATTTTGATCTCATTTCACAATTTTAAAAATCCAGTAAGACTTGTCACTTTTCTAGACAAAAACTCGCGATTTTATTAGGTATTGAAAAAGATGGGTGAGACTACTGAAAAAAAGGACGAAATTAGGGATGTCGCTGATTTACTAGCAAAAACTAAAGTCGAACAAGTCAACGTTGTAAGTTTCAAAGGAAAAAGTATCAAGTTGAACACTACTGATGATGGTAAGCCTTTGTTATACTATTCGGCGGATAAATAAGTTGGATAGCGCTCTGTTGAGCTCTTAAAATTAACACGAACTCGACAGGTCGTTTTAATCTTTTAGTCTGAGGACATTTTCATGCAGAAAGGATTATTTCTGAATATGATTGTGAGAAAAAAATTATCGGCAAAAATTCGACTTGTGGCAAGTTGCTAAGTAACAAAGAACATGACATTGATAGGGATTGAGAACCTCTTCAGGTGTTGTAGCATAAATGTTTATTTTCTGTCTGTTGAGATGCCATCGTGCATGCTCTTCCCAGTTCTCAATTTAACTTCTAAGTTACCATGTAGCATTCTAAAATCTTGAAGTGGTCACCAATGTACCGGGTCTTTTTTTAAATATATTAGCTGCAGAGGTTGTAAATACAATCAAGGCAAGCAAAGATGTCCAAGCCTTGTGTTTAGAAGGCAACACCATAGGAGTAGAAGCTGCGAAGGCCATTGGAGAAGCACTGGCAACAAGACCTGAATTTGAGGTGATAAGAAATAATTATTGAAGATGCAAAAAAAATAAAGAGTAACTAATGTAGTTAGTTAAACCAGCTGCCTCTGCTTTCTTGTATGCATGACTTGTAGCAAATACTGTATTAGGTTCAGGTAAGAGTTACTGAAGAGAGGAGCAGTGCATTTAGCTCAGTTATAGCATTGCACACATCGGTCACTTAATGCAGGGCCGATTTCCTCCGAGTTGTCACCAAACTGTGGAAGTTTGCAAACTACTTAGAGGAGTGCACTAAAAACTCGGAGGAGTTTGTTGACAGCTTAAAGGAGTTCAGTGACAGCTTAGGGGAGTTTGTTTACAGCTTAAAGGAGTTCAGTGACAGCTTAGGGGAGTTTGTTTACAGCTTAAAGGAGTTCAGTGACAGCTGAGGGGAGTTTGCTGACAGTTCAGAGGATTTTACTGATAACTACTCAGAGGAGTGCACTAAAAAACTTAGGAGTTTGCTGACAGCTCTGGGGATTTTGTTTATAACTTATGGGAGTTCATGACAGTCACACTCAGTGAGAAAGTTAAGATTGTTTTTACATTTCTCTTACTATAGAGAGCATTATGGAGTGACATATTTACTGGCAGACTAAGATCTGAAATTCCACTTGCATTGGTAAGTCAGAGAGGATCAGTTATGTTGAAAGTTCAAAATAAAGTAAAGTGGGGTAAGTTTCTAAAGAAACTGTGGTGCTGCATCGGTGGGGGTAACAAGGTAATTTGGTAATATCAACTAAGTTGAAATTGTAAAATAGCCACCGTAAAGAGTTAAGAAGCTGACATTTCAAGTGTTAGCCCTTCGTCATTTGCTCTGACGAAGGGCTAACGCTTGAAACATCAAAATAAAGTAATATCCATTAAGTTTGAAAATGCTAGAGTTTGACAAAGTCAAGCAGTATTTTTGTTATAATTTAGTTACTGATGTATTTACCTGTTTTTTTCGCTAGGGTCATTTGAGTGATGGTGTTATCACAGCAAATGCCAAACTTGTAGAGTTGGATCTCAGTGACAATGCATTTGGCCCTGATGGAGTGAAGGCTTGTGTGAAGTTGCTAACAAGTCACGCCTGTTACTCATTACGTATTCTTAGATTAAATAACAATGGTCTTGGTGTTGGTGGAGGAAAGGTATGTGAATAACTCTGTAAGGTGATATTGAATATTAGGGTTTATATGATAAGGTGAATTTTACGCACATTTTGATTGGTCCTTACTCATGATTTATTACACAACTCGGGCAGTCAGAGGGCCAATAACTAAAATCAACCAATCAAAATGCTCTATTGCCGGTCAATATTCTCTCAGTATTGGACCGGGCACTGTAACGAATGGTCCCGAATGATACCGCACTTGTGTCCCTTTGAACTTCAGTCGTGTAATAAATCTCTTATTAACCAAGCTTGCTTGGGACGGTACTGGAAGAATATCAACCCTTGGTCTTTTTTGTGCGGACCTCGCTATGCTCGGTCTGTACTGTCAAGACCTCGGGCCAATATTCTCCCAGTACGGCCCTCGTGCTTGGTTAATAAGATATATCTATTGGAGGACAGCTGCATAGATGACATCACCATTAATGGTGATTAATTTGCAATCTTTTCAAGACAGAAGGATCATGGCATGCAAAAGGTTTATTACCAGTTTTAAACTAGATAACCCTATGTACAAGCTCATTAGAAGTCACATAGTATAATTATACTCAATGTAATTGCGCATTAAGATCTAGAGAAAGAAACTAAAATATCTGCAGCACTTCGACCATCAGGTTTAAGAACTTTATCTCAAACAAATACACTACGTGCACTGCACATGACTAGTTTTTTCATATATGCTTGTTAGTTGCTAGTTACACCATCAATTTTTCCCTAGATATATATACTTTGTGTAACTACTTTATTATTTGCTGGCCAGACCAGTTATTCAGTTATTTATACTGCAAGAGGTCTTAATATACAAAATATTTTTTTTTTATTATAATAATGATAATAATAAACACGGGTGAAGATAAATTTTATTTAGCAATAATTTCCATAAAATCCTTTACAATACAAAATATTAACAGCGTAAAAAACGATCTAAAATAACTCACTTTCGGCTCACATCTACTCCTTTTTTTTTTGTCAAAGCGTCTGGAAAACTATAAATAACGGAGTCAAATCTGAACAGATTCGAAATCTAATAATCTGATAAGTAAAAGCATATCTAAGACTATACAGAAAAGAGAAAGGTGAATGGCAAATCTAGAACCCCAGACACAAAGTTGCTAAAAATCATTAAACAATGTCAATGGCTCCCTCGGCAGCTGTGATTTCAACGTCACAATTATTATAGTCATTATAAATTATTATAGTTATTATTATTATTATCATTATTGTTATTATTATTATTATTATTATTATTATTATTATTAACCCTTTAACACCCAGAAGTAATTAACATGTAACTTCTTCTCATAATTTTGATTTGATTTGATTTAATATCCCTAAATTATCCAGGAAACAGGTAATGAGAATACTTAAACTCATTGAATAGAAGTTGTTATCTCAACACCAAATTCTTGTAACTAATTTACAAGGAAATGTGTAGCAGCTATAAAGGAGAATTAACCATCAGATCTTGGGAGTTAAATGGTTAATATTATTAACAACATTTTGAATTTATATTATCTGAAACAAAAAGTTTCCTTGTTGTTGTGGGTCGTTACAGTTGTAATAGATTACAGAAGATTTAAAAATATGGTAAGAGCATCAGTGACACACTCTGCTGTGCCTCACATACCACTTTTTTGTTCTTATCGTGTTTTGACATCATCTGTGATCTGTTACTTAACAGATGCACAGCAACATGAAATCTGTTTGTTAAATAATTCTGTGCAGATTTATGTCACACTTGCACCTGAGATTATTAAGACTATGTGATAACTTATTACATGACAATCAAACACAGGTCACCACATTGGTGACTCCCATTCCAAACAAAACTTATCTCCTGTCCAATGGTGACCAAAATGGTCACTGCTTTGAGTATAATTTGCCTAATGACCAAACATTGCCAATGTTTCTTGAACAAAAGCTCATCTTTCAAACCGGCAGTCTAAATCCCACAGGGATCAACGAGTGCTTTTCATTCCACTAATTTATTCATGTTTTTCTCGTTGCCATGTTCCCACCAATAACATAGCTCCATTTTCTGCCTTTAAAAGCACACACAACCCACAATTCCTCTCTTCACTCCGACAAAGGGCTAACGTTCGAAATGTCAGATTTTATAATTGTTACGGTGGCCAATTTACCACTTCAACTTTGTTGATATATCCAAATTATTTCTTGACAGATCCTCTCCAAAGCACTGATTAAGTGTCACAAAACAAGCTCTGAAGCAGGAACACCCTTAAAGCTTCAAGTCTTCATATCTGGGAGAAATCGCCTGGAAAACCCTGGAGCTAAATCATTAGCAGCGGCATTTGAGGTAGGGGATTTGTGGAATTAATTATTATCATGGTGCCGTGGTAGGGGTAGGGACAAGTGCCTTTCTTGTTTGATTCCAACCTTTTGAGGAACTTTTTCAGTGGTTAGTTAGTTGGAAAACAGAATCTCATTTGTGAGAAATGGCGAGATCTTCCGAAACTAATTTTTGTCATATTTGCTCTACAGACAATAGGAACACTAGAAGAGATACAAATGCCACAGAATGGAATCCTTCATGAAGGGGTAGCAGCTCTTGCTGAAGCTCTCAAGTCCAATCCAAACCTGAAGGTTGGTAGGCACATGTTCAGCTTATTCTTTTGGATCAATAACAGTAACAAAGCAACTGCACACATCCCCTGACCCAACATTAATCCCAACCTGTTATTAGTTGACTTTTGTTGGGTTGGGGGGGGGGGGTAGGTGTGCAGTTGCTCAGACACTGAAATTGATTCATTCTTTTTGTGAGGCTGGAGCTCTACACTATTACTGGACCAGGGATTTCATTAGAAGCTGAAAACCTACAAATTCTGGCAGCTACCCTTCACAATGTAGCCAGCTACTGTGGCCATTTCACCTCACTGTTTTTGCGTGTTTTTTGGAAAACATTCATTATAATTATTCTAAAGGCAGTCATGTATAAACTTAAGGGTTTTTTTTGTTGATATTTTGTCTCCTTTTTGGTTGTTGGGTGATTTTTGTAATGAGTTCTAACAATTCAATCAACAACACGATTGGTTCACTGTGAGCCCATTTTGAATGGACAGAAGAGAAAGACTGGTGAGAAATCTGCCTCGATTACCTCTGAACTGTCTTCCGCTTACTTATGTCCTAATATATGCCTACTTCCAAATTAATGAAATCCCTGCTGTACACTCTTTCGGTGAAGGTTCTTCCTCTTTCTACTTGTGTGAATATTTTTAAGCATCTATTGGACTGCAAGTTTCAAACTTAAGTTATCAATGAACTATAATTATGTCTCTGCTTATCTCTAATCACCCTTCTGCTCCTAGTTGTTTAAAGGATGGATAACGCTATCCACTCAATAAATTGCCATCTGCTGGATAGGGCAGTATGTTTTGTCAACACTTCCCAGTTAGATAGCAATTTATCGGTTGAATACCATCATCCACCCTTTGAAGAACTAAGCCCAGGTCTGTGAGACTTGCAAGTGAACAAATCAGGGACATTTTAAAGCATTGAATGTATTAACAGCACAGAGTTTTGTTTAACACAGGTTTTGAATCTGAATGACAACACATTCACCCCTAAAGGAGCCACGGCTATGGCTGAGGTAAGCTTCACTTTTATTGATATAATTAACACATCTATCTGCAATAACTACACAAGCACTTAACACAAGAATTGGTTAACATTTGTCATTTGATGTTAAATAACTTATTTCACAGGTGCTGCCAAACCTGAAAAACATTGAGGTGATAAATTTTGGAGACTGTCTGGTGAAAACAGAAGGAGCAAAGGCATTGGCGAAATCTTTACAAGGAGCAGTGAACAACTTGAAAGATCTGAACCTCTCCTTTGATGAGATTAACAAAGAAGGTGCTCTAGCCATTGTTGAGGCTCTGGTGAATAAAGGATCTTTAGAAAAACTGGAATTGAATGGTAGGTTTGTCAGTACCAATTTTTTCTATCTGACTTATGAAAGGACTCTGATGATTCCATGACTGTAAATTTTGCATTAAAATATTATAAGGCTCGAAATTAAAAAAAAATTCTCAATCGCAATTTGCGAGTAATTCCTAAAATTTAGTCGCAAGTTTGAAAATTTTAGTCACAAAACTAACCAACCCAAACAAAATATGATTAGAAACGAAGATTTCTTTGAAATTTCATGAGCGTTGCACAACTTTGTTTCTGAAAAAGTGTGGCCCTGACACATTTCCCAGCAAGAAATCTACAATAAAAGTCATCCAACATTTAACTTGTGAATTTCACAGGAATTTTTGGATAAAACTACAGCAACCAGTCACAAATAAGACACAAGGCTGTAAAATATGATTTATTTATAAGCTAGGCTGTAAAATCTTTATTCACAAATGCACTCAATACAGGCACAATTTCAAGCCCTGTATTATAAGGTTTAGATTTTTGTTTGAGTGAATGTTCTTTAACACACTTTAATGATCAAAATAGACTTGAAAGTAGAGAAGCTTCTGCTGTCTCTCAAATAAAGACAGAATTGTATTTGTGCACGATCCTCACAGTAAAGAGCACTATTTAAGCAATAGTGAAAATCAGACCTGAAAAATTTCAGGCCTGTATGGGATTCAAAACCACTGACCTCTATGATACTAGTTCAGCGCTCTACCAGTTGAGCTAACAAGCCAACTGGGAGCAGGTCATCAAATTAGTCCAACATAAACCCATAAGATGATAATTCAAACACAATGAATATACGAAATTCATATATAGATCTGAATTGCGGTTATAGAAACATATTTGTGCATGATCCTCCCAGTAAAGGGTACTATTTAAGCAATAGTGAAAATCAGACCTGCACATGTTTGCCATCTTGTAGAGATAAATTTTTGCACTCCAAAAACTTGTTTGAAACAATATTTTGTTCAATTTGATCCTCCTTGACTGTGAGTAGTGACATTTACAAAGATCTGTTTCAGATAATAATACCTCCAATTTTGCTGGTTGAAAATTGCAAATTATGAGAACAGTAATATTAAAATTGCCCTTTTAATATTTCCTTTTATTATGGCTGTCTCACAAGGACTGGGAACTACCGAATTCACGAATTTGATCGGCTGAAATCAATATTGAAAGCGGTCTAGATTTTCCCATCTAGACCAGCATCTAGACCGGTCTAGAAAAAAAAGGTACAAAGAATATAAAAAAATTGGCACATAAGACACAGCCATAAAATAAACATCTTATTAACCGAGCTAGGTCGGTCTGTATGGGAGAATCTTGACCTCAGTCGCTGGTACAGACCTCATTGCGTTCAGTCTGTACTGGCGACCTCAGTCAAGATTTTCCCTTACAGACCTCCCGCTCAGTTAATAAGAACTAAATAATATTTTCTTACAGGAAACAGCATAGGGGATGAAGGACTTGAAGAAGTGAAGAACTGGCTGAATGAAAATGGTCAGCTTGATATTTTGGGTTCCATGAGTGAGGATGAGGGAGAAGGTGATGACGATGATGATGACGACGATGATGATGATGATGATCAGGAAGATGAACTTGAAGGTGGAGACAGTGAAGGTGATGAGGGAGATGTCAGCAATGACTTGAACCTGAGTGTGACAGGTGTCAGTCTTAAACCACAATCACCATTGCTTGGCGATGATGAAGAAGTGGAAAAAGAACTTATTAAGGTATGTCTACTTTGCATTAAATTAAATTAAATGTGGTTTTGCTGATGTCAGTTTTGAACAGAATTTGGCTTTGCAACAAACTTTTGCAAAAACCAAATTACCACACAATTGTGTGTTGGGTGCCAATGTGATGTCTTGTTGAGATTAACATGACAACGTTTTTCATGTGATGTGATACCTCTTTCACTGACAATAAAGTTTCAATCCTGTAAATTTTAGCTCTTCTGCTTTTACTTTGTCGGTATTTATTCAGTCAGTACTTTTTCCTGAAACAATCTGTTTCTTGACAGTGATGAATGAAACTTATATTTCTAGCAACAAGCTGACACTCGCTCAAACATTGAAACCCCAACAATATGAAATTACTGCAGTTTTCAGTTTTAAGTCTGTTCATGAAACTCAAGGCTATGACCATTTATTCAAAAGCAGTACGTGTACACATGGTTTTTTACAAGATATTTCTAAATTTTACATCTCTTGATAAATTTCTAGCATTGGGCCATTTAAAGTGACTTTTTAAAAAATATCTTAGCAACTTCAATTGAAATTGTGGAAGTGGTATTAAGCTAATTGGTTTTTTCGTTGCCTTCCACGCAGGGACATTACTCACCAAGGGACAAATCCAATAAAGAATGAAAGAGTTTGTGATTAGCAGTCAATATATGAGCCAGTTTGCTGAATTATAGCTTTAAACTGAACTAGAATTCATTTTAATGGAATTTTTATGCTTTAATTATTAGTAAAATTTTTAATTTATTGTCAATGTATGAGCATCACATCACATGCATCCTGTTAACCACAATATGAAGAAAATGACACTGAATTGTTCTGGCCCTCGGCAATTGTGTGTAGGTAAATCTGTATGCTTATTGGCTGCTTCAGAAAGGAAACGATAACATCTAGCCAATCACAATCACTGGCATAAAAAATCGCACCCAGTGCCAAGTTACGTCTATGGCGGGAAAAAAAATTAAACCAGCCCTAAGCGCCGGAAAACATGAGACCGGCGTCAAGCGCAGGACAACACCTTAGTGGTATTACCGGGCGCAGGATGTTCGGTTTCTTTGTGCACATAGAATTAGTTTGGAGAAACTGTTCGTTGTGATTGGCGAGAAAACTTACACATTTCCGCCCATAAAGTTATAGAGCTTCGTGATCGTAACAAAAACTACGGTCAGGCAAATAGAGAAATCTTTTCGTGAGGCATAGTAGTTAATTTTAGTCAGAAAGCGTTGTAAGATAGGTATAAAAAGCAAGTTCGTTTTTATGCTATTTTACATGTTACTATTATTTATTCAATCTTGCGCCCGGATGAAGAGGGCGTTATCTTTGTAAATTACTTTCTTTTTCTGCTTCTCATAACACCTATGTACATATCTCGAGCACTCCCTCTTTTTCGGCGAAGTCCGTCGCCGAGTTAAAAAAAAAAATCAGCGAAAAAAAGAAGATTGATGTTAGCGTGCTGTATGGAACTCTGGAAGTGAGGTGCATGAAAATTACCTATTCCCAGAGTTTCACGCGGCGCGCAGTTTCTCATTTATTTTCTTATTATTTTATATTATTATTTTTTTTTTTTAACTCGGACGACAGATTTCGCTGAAAAGGAGGGATGCTCATAGTCGATAAATATGCACGACGAATTGTGTGAACTTTGATTATTTATAATGGAATTTTACATTCCGTTTTTGTGGGCTATTTTTGTCTAGGAGTGTGTAGAGTGATTTATCTTTTTATATACATATTGTTGCTTTTTATTTTTAAATAGTTTTAGTTAGATGTTTGATTGAAGTATTGAATAGCGTGTGAACTATAAATGGCAGTTTCTTAGAATTTAAATTGGGTCGAGTACCCATAAAGGTGTTTTTCCATGAGCGTTGAATCAAATGGACAAATCTATCTGATAGGGACATGTACCTCCCCCCCTCCTCCCTTCCCTCACCCTTCCCACCCACAGGCACAGCAGTCACACAAAAACAAAATTGAAAATCTTTCTGTAAAGAAAAAAGAAATAGAGAGGCTAAGCATGTCGTTAACCGAAAAAAAAAAAATGGCAAATTGCATTATCTATGACCTAGAGACTATTTGGAGGAGTGCGTTAAATCAGACCGTATTTGTTTCGCTGTATGCCATGTATTCCCGTAAACTCCATTCTTAAACTCTTCACTACTGTAAAGTTAATCTTATGCACGTCATCAGTCCCTCCCCTTGTAGAAATAAGGGGTAAACGGAAAAGGGACTGGGAACAATAAAAGGAGAGCCTACAAGTCAACCCTTCAGTGTCCATTTTCGTTCGAGGTTGCTCGCGTGGCACGCAAGAAGAGTGCCTACAGAGGGGGAGACTCGTGCTTTGCGTGAGTCAGGTGCGATGAACATAAATTTTAGAATTGCTCTTGAACGAACAGGAAAACTTATTATGCTATCACAAGAGACTGATAAGGGGAAATTACACCCACAAATTCTGCTATGGCTTTTTCTTGCTTTACCTCTAAGAACTAAAAACATAGGCTTTATCTTCTTTTTTTTCTACGTTTTTACTTTGAAATTCATCTAAGGTGGTGAGCATGGAAGTTGTCCAAGACTTTTTCAAGTCGCCAACACTGGAAAAATTTAAGAACATACCGAGCAGTCAACGGAGATCGCTGTTAGCAGAATATTTAAAGGTATGTTATGTAGCTGCGGCGCACCTCTCATATGAAATGAAGAAGACAGCTGTAGGAATCATTGTGACGTGTAATGGTTGTAACTGCAGTAATCGTAACCTCACAACACCACGATGATGGAGACGTATTTATTGGGTACGAATGATGTTGACGTTATGTGGGTTGAAACTTAAAACAATAAATGAATTCGAAATTACAACAATTGACTAATAAAAGTGACAGTAAAGAAATACACTGAACGAACTGAATAAACTTGAAATGACAATACTTACATTGTTACGATTTCTACGAAACTGCTGGACGAATATAAACTGCCAAAAGGCGAAAATAAGGTGAACTGGATTAACTGCTCAAAGCGAACTACTGTATGACTAACGGAAGACTAAAGTCTGAACTTGAGAAAAACTAATTTATACATGCGAAAACGACTAGCTAACTTAAAGTGCAATTAGCGCCTATATTACGAAAGAAACTAATTAACGAAGATATGTGACACAGAAACAACAGAAGCTAACTGACCAGCGAAAAAATACTAACGAACGACGAGAAGCAGCGGCAACACAAAAGGACACCCTAATGATTGATTGAATGAGAAAAAACAAAAACAAAAAAAAAAACATTCCGCACGCTAAGACCCTACAATGGTGCCTTGCATATACTTAAAGCCATTGTTTTCTTGTGTTATGTTTGAACAGGATGATTTGTACGAAACCAATAAAGTAGCAAAGTACTTTGTGTCGGTAAGCATCGATACTATTACAAATCATTAATTATTTGATAAGCTGAATTAAAAACGAGTTTTGATTGGTTCTTAGTTATGATCTATAGCAGGACAGGCGTAGAAATCAACAACATTTTGCCTTTTTTAACAAACAAAAGTTATATTCTATTGTGTCGTGCATCGGTGCTATAATAGGTTATTGAGGAGTGTCAGTGTATCAATGTTACCACATTTTGGCGTCATCTGTGATCCATTACCGTAGGGCAACATGGAATCTATATGTTAATCGGTCGTTTGTGTACCCTATACTTCAGTTTGTCACCCATTGTCCTCCCTTCAGTTGAGCATGCTTTAAAAACCCATTCGTGTACAGTACCATTCTCCAGTGGATGATTTTGTCCAGTAATAAACTGCTACTTCGCCTTTTAAGTGTTTCTGCAGGAGTGAAAAACTTCAGTGACGTGATTTTCAGGCTGTCTTTCCTTTCAGATCTCTGTTGCCCTAAAAAACGACAAAGATGCACTCATGGAATGGGCTGGTAACTCCTCTTCAATACTCTCTTAATTTTCCAACCTTGTTTACAATGTTTTAGCATTTCCCCTTCTACTGCATTCCATTTCTATTTTAAGTTTTCTGCTGAAAGGTTTCAAACTCCATCTCATGACTGAAATAGCTGTCATGTTTAAATGAAACCATCGCTGCAATGTGATGAAGTTTGTATAATAATTTTTCAGATACAGTTTTGAAGCCATCCCTCGAGTCCGCGGACTGCAAAGAGGAAGGGCTCATATCTTCTCTGTTAATTCATATGGGACTCCTTAAGGTACTCGAATGTCACACTAATGAAATATTTCTAAATTTTACGACTACTAGAATTTATCGTCGAAGGTCTATGCGTTACTTATAGTGTGACAATTCCTGTTATTCAAACGAATGACTTCATATCGGTTTTGATGATAATGATGATGATGATGATAATAATAATAATAATAATAATAATAATAATAATGATGATCATGGTGATGAAGCGTTTCTTTATACACGATAGAATTACAGAGTAGCTGATGTAGTCGTGTCCAAGTTAATTTTAAGAAGTAAAGAGTGAAGGGAATCATAGTTGTAATTTAAGCGACGAATACATGATTAAAACAAGAAATTGAAGACTCTGCCCACATGTAATACTAATGAATTAAAAATTGTAAAATTCAGAGGAAAATGTCTCAATTAAGCTTTTAAAATTGTCCAACGAGCTGTTCCTTCCCTCTTCGTTGGCAAGCCTGTTCCAGAGTACAATACTCATGTATTGGATAGATCTCTTTAACCTGCGAGAAGGCCCTCATTATTAGCGGTTCAACTCTAGCGCTTCTTCGCTCACAGGAAAGATCCAGGCCTTAAGCAATGCGAGCCATTAAGAGGTCTGCTTGTGGTCTAAAACTGGTGTTAGTGCCAGACCCCGGCAAATGTCTTCCCAACTCGTCTCAAATCTTCCCGCGGGCGGAAAACGCTTGCCCTGCAGCAGTAAAAATGAGGGCCTGGGCCTGGACGGAAGCCTATCGCAAGCCTAACTAAGTAAATTACTGTAATCACTTTTCTTTTTACAGGGAGAGGAGAAGATGGAGTACCCCAAGGATATTTCTGGTCCTCTCAAAGCTCTAGATTATACCGTTAAACAACCTTACTTCCCAAGACATCTTAAGTCATTCTTCGTGGCCTTTGTTTCAAAGTGAGAATATTGTGCTTTGCAGATTAATAATTATTCATTGCCTGCAGTTTACTAAGAAGACAGGGTTTGCTTAATCAGCGACCGTAATATTCTTCCCAGTGACCAACCGTTAACCTAGACCCTGTCGACCTTTTCAACTGAGCCAATCGCTCACGAAAGTGATCTACTCACCTCAAACGCCTCCATAGTTAAAGATATAAAACTTGTATTCCGCTGGAAAGACTTAATAATTCCGGTTCAAATTCCCTACCCCGACCAGGCAAGCTTCAAATTCCCCACCCCGACCAGGCGAGGTTAAAATTCCCCATCCCCTGGGCATGGACGACGGTAAAAATGCCCGTGGGTTGTCTGGAGGGGAGATGTTAAAACTTGGAATTGATGGGCGCATCAGATTCCCAACTGAAAATTTCTTTAACCTGACAAATTGTTTTGTTCTTTACCTTTACAGACCCAACAAGTTGTTGGAATCATGTTTGGAAACACGTCACCAATTTCTACAGACATTGTATCAGATATAATGCTCATTCTACTTTTGCGATTTACTAACATTTGCCACCAAATTTTGAATGCGTCTGCGCCTGTTCATTGCAATAGAGAGGAGACGTTTTAAGATCAGAAAGAAAAGACGTCGTGTTATTTCTCGAGCAGTCAGAAGGGATTTGTATCGTAGCATAGAGAGGATACTTAGCGTTGCCTAGCAACCACGCATCTGTTTACAATGTGAACATAAATTTCCAGCCGGTGGTTATAGTAGCTACGTCACTTTTTGTGTGTCTTGCATGATATCCCCTACTCGAAATGTCTGGGCGCTGGTCAGGAGGTCTGGTGTGAGCCCAAGAAGTCAAGGCTCACAAGTCATCTTTCTAGAAGAAATCTTACGAAACCAACTGCTGTTTTAGTCGGTCGCATCGCACAAATGAGGAAACTCTCCTACCTGGCGTCAATAAAATGAAAAGAAAGCCAAACAGAAAGAATCCAAACCACGAAATAAAACCTTGATTTCCTTTTTTATTATTTATTTTATGCGAGAGGTTCACTAGAAAGCTTCGACCTGATGTGGCCCAATTTTCCAGTTTTGTAATCTATGTGAATCCCCTCCAACATCAATAATCCTTGTTTCTTTTTCGTCTTTCCTGCCCCTTTCGTGTCTGTGCACCCTCGAAAAGAATTTTTTTTTAAGATTTCCTTTTGAATATAGGCTCTTTAAAGTTACCTACGTGAAACAACTCAGAATATATTTATGTCACTCTTTTTTCGATAGCAATAACCCTTCCTGTGACAGTCCATTTAGTGCATTTACTTGCAAGAAGATTTTTAAACTTTCGCAGTGTTTTGCCTCGTTAACGTCCGTAACTTAGAGGACTCCTTCTCAATTCGTGAGTCTTTTTCTCCCTTAGTTACTAATGTAAATAACGGAGAAAACATGAAATAAAAACTCACTTTGTCTTACCTAACTGTTGTCTCTCCTAGAGATGTCCCATAACGCCCTACTCGATCAAATGACCTCTCCTTGTCATAATGTACAGCATCAGCGTTCGAGCTTTAAACTTAGATAGATAGATAGAAACTTTATTAACGTGTCAAAGAACCCTCTAGTTTGGGAGATATCCCATACTTATTAATGTGGGGACACAAATAAAATGGATAAAAACTATTTACAAAGAATATTACCTACTTAAGAGTAAAATTAAGTCATATCATGTATGAAAAAAAAAAAATGAAATGAATTAAGAAGTACATAGAGTACAGCCCCTGCAACTTTTCATTTTTCTTTCTAATTTCTATCTTCCCTTTTACTTTTACGCTCTAGAAGATGTACTACTATGTACACATTTGGATATAGGAAATTTGTTTTCAATTTTTCCAATGATCGACAACTTAACTGGGGTTTTTTCGTGTCATGTCGTACATTTGGCGAGTGTACAAAGACTGATTGTTTGGGTGCTAGTTTGAGCTATATATCCTTTTCCGTCTTTTGCAGAGAAAATAAAAGGGAATTACCTCGTATCCTTGAATATTAGCCTCGTGTATGGGTGTTACAAAATAAAAAAAATTTTTTTATTGTAATTTTACACTTCTTAAATATCAAGTCCTCGGTAGTATAGTGGTGAGTATCCCCGCCTGTCACGCGGGAGACCGGGGTTCGATTCCCCGCCGGGGAGGAGAGGACTATTTTTCTCTCATCGTTTCTTATTTAACTCTTTTTTTTTTTTTTTTTTTTTTCTCTTCACGAGCTCGTGAAAGTAATTTTCCCTAATGTAGACTTAATTTGAAATGCCTTTCCAGCTACAACGGAGGGCACGATCATCACGCTGGATTGCAATTACTTCATCTATGAGGACATAACCGACAAGCTAACTTCAGCATTTTCACAGTCTTTTTATTAGTAATTTAACCGCTTATACGACTTCTCAAAAACACAGAAAACACAAAGGCTCACGATAGAGACATGAAAGCCAAACCCCGAAGACATGAGATATTTTATATGTATCCTTTCATGCGTCTAATATGAATGATTTGAACAAGCAGAATTTCTTTCACACGTAACACTATCCTTTTGTTTTGGTCCGTCCTCACCAATGCATGTTCATTTGAAAACGCACCTTTCCATTTCTTTTGGAATATGTTTCGCTATAAACGATCAAAATCGCTGATGGAGGTGACATTCTATGACAGTTATTTTTCTCAATACTGTTGTGATACTCGCTCGTATCCTCAATAAAAGGGGCAAGTTTACCACGAAATCATCGATACGTGTTGTATCTGCATCTGCATCTGCAAGCCGACCAGCGGTACAGCAGAGCGGGTGAAGATGTTATATACAACTACACGTTT
Source organism: Stylophora pistillata (assembly GCF_964205215.1). NCBI lineage: Eukaryota > Metazoa > Cnidaria > Anthozoa > Scleractinia > Pocilloporidae > Stylophora > Stylophora pistillata. The sequence goes on from NC_142527.1 coordinate 109,091, forward strand.
CCACAAAATTTCTTAGATATAGCATTGTGCATAGCTCATTAGGCTCCTCTAGTTTGAGCACTCTGGCATGGCTCAGACGATACCACAAGTGTGGGATCGTTTGGGGATCCATATAGGTTCTCCCCCATCTTTGCATCAGCACTGCACTGATGAGGCCCAGAAGGCCGAAACAGTACTGTCTGCAGTTAAATATAAGTATATGTATCTTTGATCCTCTGATGGGTGAGCAATCACGAAACAAGCTTGTAGGGATGAAAGCGTAGTCTTTGTATTTTTCTAACTCAACATAAATTGTGCTCTATTTATATGTATCGAGCACTGTAATACGGAAAAATCGAAACGTAGACATCCTATATGTATATTTATATATTTATAAAAAACTTTTGAAATTGATCCAAATCCGGAAGGTGTAACACCGCGAAACGATATCGTAAAGAGAGAATTGTAGCTACATAAATAACAAAGCAGTTAACAGAGCAGTACCGATCTTACAAATGTAATACTTCGTAAAAAAATATTTAACAATTTTTCCACGAGCGCGCGTTGGATATGAGATGATAGATAGCCAACGAAGCGCGTAGCGCTGAGTTGGCTATAATCATCTCATATCCAACAAGAGCGAGTGGAATAACTGTTTTATTAAAAACGTTAAATTAAGTATAAAATTTTATTAAATTTCTAGCTCCCTTTTAATATTAAGCTGACACTTACGATGGCCATATTTGTAGATTATGGTATATTGGCTGATATACCATAATGGCTAAGCCAATAAAAAGTCTTGAATCGCATTATCCAATGATCTAGTTTTTAATAATATTAGTTACTTGTACGTATATGCTTTGAGTGAAATCAGAAATCTTCAAGAAAATTCAGGCCTTTTAAAGGTGGTCTGAGATTAAACACTTTAAAAGTTAAAATGAAAGTCAGCTTCATTCTAGTATTATGCAACTTAAAAGTTACTTGTTATTTTTACAAGCTATGCTTGAATGATGTCATGATTTTTCATTCGGTCTGTTTTTTACCGAAACTACCTAACAATTTTCCCATGTGTGCGTTTACATATGCAGCAGAAGAAGGTCGGCAAAGTGGCTTTGTTCCAGTCTTCCTTGGTAATTTTTTTTCTGTCTTCATGGGAACGATATCACCTGGATGGTCTTTTACGTCTTTTTTCTCCTTCGCATCTGTGCTTTTCTCATCGGATGAATTGTTCTGCTTTTTGTTCTCTGGCATGATATGCATGTAACGCCGGCTTACGTTGCAGTTTTCGTACAAGGGATGTTTTTCTCCTGTCTTTTTCTGTTTCATCTGAAGATACCCTTTGCGACCTTTAATCGTTTTTCCTGAAGGTGTATCGCCTTGCACGTTGCCTTCGATGTTACATTCGTTGCCATTTTCAGCAGCTTCTGATGTGTGACTTTGGGCAGCACCTACTTTGCCATTTTCCAGAGAATCATCACGAGCTTTGCGATTTACATTCTCGTAAGTGGGTTCTCCTTTGACCTTGGACGATTCTTGTTGTCCTACGTTCTGTGTCTCAGCTACTTCCGTAGATCTTTTGGGTGGACTAAAGTCCTCTCCTCTCGTGTCCTGTGTTTCTGTAAGCATCATTTCATTTTGTTCGCTCAAGGATCTATCTTTTCTTTTTTTCATCTTGTAACAATGCAAAATCACAACAAAGAGGAGTGTTGGGAAAAATATAGAACTGGCTCCGATTGCTATGCCATAAAGGAATATTATCGGCACTCCAAGCATTCGTTTCTCTGTAGTTCCTTTAAAATAAAAGAAATGAGTTTCTGAATAAATCATCCTAAGTTATGTTAACTTTGAAGCATCAAGTTAATTTTAGCCGAAACTCAAATTGTTTATTTCAATCATTTTGTAAGTGGAAGCTTTGAATGAGATAATCGTTGTAGTGGGAGAGGAAATGAAGAAATAAAAATGTCGCATCCGGCGAGGAATCGAACCTCGGTCTCCCCCGTGATTTATCGTGAGCAGAAACCATGTACTACAAACTAAATAAGGACAATTGGCAGACTAAAAGAACTGCGCTTACCTTCACATCTGCAGCTGGTTGGCAATCCATTACAGTCCGTACAGCGGTCAAGCAATAACTTGATAGTTGAGCAATTGTTGCCTTTCAAAGGTCCTAGTTTGATGTAACTATCATAACCACACTCCCATACTTTCGTGTTGTTGATCGGTATCCATCCGCTGCAGTTGGCTGGATGTACTGAAAAATTTTCAAATTGTTTGTCAAATTTGGATTTAAGACGGCACTTGACGTTCAAGCCAATATCTTTGATATCCTTTTGAACCATTAGATCTCTTGTGATTTAATGTATATTAATTAGACCGGGCCCTAAATTGGATACGGTCTGCGATCAAAGTCAAGAAGAGACTCATTCCAATGAGAGATATAAAAGTTGACTTCATAATCCCAAGAAAAGCCCGAAGTGAAATCTGTCGAGTCCATTGAATGTGTCGAGTAGTTTCCGTTTCTTAGGAGAAAATAAAATGATGGTATTATAATTTAGACTTATATTTTGTCTGTTTAACGAAAGCAACTTTGTCGAATTGACAGAAACTGAAATACAAGAAATCAAGACGCCCGCTAAGAAATCACTATTGACCCGTTAAAGTAGCTATCGAGAATCACGATCGAACAACAAATTCAGCTCGCCGGCAAATTATTTGACAGGGAACAGCAAGCAAGGCGATGCATATCTGCAAAATTTTTGGTTACTGAGAACAGTTTAACCAGAGCACGAATCATAAACAAATAAGAAAATCTTATTCGAACAAATTTGAGTAGTCTCGAGATAGGGCCTGATTACATGAGCCGAGCTGGCCCGGTTAGCCGGGCTGATTTCTTTTGTTTTCACGCTTTGGCGAACACCAAAACAAAAGAAATCAGCCCGGCTAACAGGGCCAGCCCGGCTCATGTAATCAGGCCCATAGTCTCGTGTAGTCTCGTGTTGACATAATCCGAACATGGTGCTAGTCTTCTAAAACCGGCTGGCTTTCAGAAGAACAATGTGGGGTTTGAAACAATTCGTGATTGAATCGATTAAGTGTTATCTGAATGATTTTCGCTTTCTAAACGCGTAATTCATCAACCCTTCCTCAAAAATAAGTTCCTGAAGCTGAGCAAAGGAGAGACTTGGTATATTTAATGTTAATTTGATTTTTACATGATCAAGCAAATAAAAACAACCCTTGTCACTTGATCGAGCATTAAGCGGAAAATCAAATCTGAGCTAAACATGGCAACATATCTGAAAATGAAAAAATATAGAAACTCAAAATCTTGTCCATCTAGTTGAATTTCTATTCAATCCTCACCTGTTTTACACCCACCGTGCGGAATCCGCAGTAACGTAAGTAAAGCAAAGCCAAATATTGAAAGGAAAATTTGCCGCAACGAACAAAGATTGTTCACCATATCTGATCAGTGAGTGTCGCTTTGTAAGAGCTCACCAGAAAATGAAGAACACGCTACTTTGTTGTAACTTTCACTTCTACTGGCTGATCACACCGACGCTCCCAACCGCGTTTGATTCATTGCCCGGAAGCCCAGCATAAGGAAGGGAAATCGAAAGAGGGCGGGAACTGAACTTTCCCCAGCGACATACGTAACACTTCCGGTGTCAAACGAATTAAAAATTCAATCGAATAATTCATTTGTTTGAAGTGCTCTTGCTTAGGCCTTTACTTAGCCGTGTAATTATCTTCCAAAGCATATTATCGATCTCAAGTTTCGTAAATATCCTTGATTTTTTGACATTCTCTACTTCCGGTAGAAGCGATATTCGACTTTATGTCCCATCCCTCTTACGTTATCCTCTTCCGGTTGTGTAAACAATATGCTCTAAACTTGTGTAAACAATATGCTCTAAACCGCCTCCCGGTTAGCTCAATGGATAGAGCGCTGGACTGTTGTGCGGGAGGTCGAGGGTTCGAGCCCCGGCCGGACCAACACTCAGGGTCTTAAAATGATTGAGAAGAATTTGCTGCCTTTCTATAACATCAAGAAATGGTTAGATATTCTAGTCTTCTCGGATAGGGACGCATAAATGGAGGTCCCGTCTCCTGCAGGGTTGGGGTAGGAGACGTTAATTTCCCACACACGAGATTACTGTGTGATGGATGTCCTCCCCTGGGGTGGGATGGGTGGGAGGGTGGACTAGCACGAATGGTTCCTATGTTCCTTTCTAGTCCTTCCCCACTGCAAAACTTAATGCAGTGAAAATGGACTAAATTAAACTAAATTAAATTAAAATTAACTTTGCGTGATAGAGCTTCTGTCTTAATTAGAAACTACAAAACCTGGTTCAATGTATCTTATCATTGCTTCATCGTCACAAAGGTTGTCTTCTGAAGTAAGTAATATATTGTTCATCAGTTCCCTTCGTTTTCCTAGTAGATTTAAACCACTTTTCTCGTCTACTGAGGCCACTCTAGACCATTCCACACCTGAAGTAAGTGCCAAAAACGACGTACATTTACCTAAAATCAGGATGTTGAGGCGGATATCCTCAATTGGTGCAACGAAAGAAAACAAAAACTTCTTCTTAAGAGCCTGCCAGAAAGACGTCGTGCAGCCAGCTTTTAGCTGGGTGCAGTTCAAGTTGTCCGCGTTCTTCGCGTTCATTCGGTTTGCGGATTCTCCGTTTTCGGTTTTCGTCAAAAATACCAATGGGTTTTCGGATTTGGTATCCAATGTGGTTCACGGTTTTTCCTTCTTGGGTTTCGGTTATTTTATAGACTCCAATGCCCTTTTTTTAACCTACCAAATAAGCATTAAGAAACAGCTTCCTTGGCGAAATACATCTAGTGTGACCCTTTGACGTTTGCCTTTTCCAGAAGAAAAACATGAAGTCATCATTTCCTGAGAAATTTACTTTATTCATAAATTTACATAGGATTGAAGTTCAAACATCGAGAAAATGATATTTTTAATCTCAATAAAGTGTCTAACATAACTATTACAGAGCTATTTTTACTTTCCGTTCGACTAATTTCGATATCCAAGTACTGAGCCTGAAATTTTTATCGATAACGTAACTCTCCTTAGCACTACGCAACGACTCATGCTCACGTAAACATTTTCACTGAGTGAGAGCTACCACACCGAAGGCTGAAAATGTCCTCAAGGAAGTAGGGCGGGTTTTTGAAACTTTGTCGAAGACGAGAATTCCAAGTCAAACGTGTCCACAGCTACTCAAGTTGGAACCGTGAGATGTCCGCGAGTGCGAAGAATTGTCAAACCTGGTTCTTCCAAGACACAAACCCTCGAAAATCCAAGTTGAACAAGCTCGGTACCGACCTGTTTAGAGAATAAAAGAATAAGATATCTTTGGCCTCGTGCGTTTTTGGACTGAGTTTCACAAAACCAAAGGTGTTTCTGAGAACGAAGGAAAATATCACGAAATTTTTTGGGAATCTGGATGCAAAGCGGTAAACTGCGCGAAGCGCGGGAAAACACGTGCAACAAGGTCGCAATTGGTTGAAGTCTTGTACCTGATTGGTTGAGAAAGCGGCGCTGGATTTCTGGACCAATCACAGTGCGACGTGAGGCAAAACCACTGCGGTTCCGAATCATTTTTGACACTCAACTATGAATCGCTTGGAACGCGAAAAACGTATCGTGCGCTCATTCTACCAGCTGTATCACTGCATCACTAGGGGGGGGGAGCAGGGAGGGGAGAGGGGGGGCTCCATAACAAGTCAGCTTTATTCTACCTTAGCAGGGTAATTATTACGATTTCCCGCAACAATAATCACTCTTCCTTTGAAGCTGATCAGTGTATTTGCCGCCGGTGATGGAGCCAGTCCACCCTCTTCAAGGAACGCCTGATTGTAAGGAATGTTGACACTCTCGGGAATTTGGCCGCATGCGAATCTTTACGTTGAAAGATAATGGATCAAGGAAAACACAGCTAAAAATTATCGCTTCTTCTACCTATTGAGTAAATCCGCTAATGCAGACAAGCTTTCGTCGTTACGCGTCTTAAAATGAGGTGGTCAGTCTCCGTAAAACTAACGCGTATAACATCAGTTTAAGATACAATGAATATATGAAGTTCATATATTTTGAACTGCGGTTGTAGGTATGTATGATGCACGATCCTCTCAGTAGAAAGCGCTATTTATGTAATAGCGAAAATCAGACCTGAAAAAAATCAGGCCTGTACGGGATTCGAACCACTGACCTCTGCGATACTAGTGCAGCGCTCTACCAATTGAGCTAACAAGCCAACTGGGAGCACGCCGTTAAGTTGATTCGTAATAAACCTGTGATGATAAATCAGATGCAATGAATATATGAAGTTCGTATATTTTGAACTGCGGTTGCAGATACGTATGATGCACGATCCTCGCAGTAGAAAGTGCTATTTATGTAATAGCGAAAATCAGACCTGAAAAAAAAAATCAGGCTTGTACGGGATTCGAACCACTGACCTCTGCGATACTAGTGATTTTCGCTTTTACATAAATAGCGCTTTCTACTGCGAGGATCGTGCATCATACGTATCAGTTTAAGAGTCGCAGAAAAATTGTCCTTCTCAGGACTACACCTACCCAGACGATCAGACTGCACTATCACATGTTACCCACAGTTTTAAACCTATAAACTGATTCTCTTGCCCATATCTATGACTATAAATTGTTCAAATGTTACTGAAGCAAGGATACTCCTCCGCCGGCCTGACATCAACGGTTAGACCACGAGGCTTGGTTTTTCTTGGGCCTCTGGCACTTCCGTTTTCGTCCAATTCACAAATGTGAACGAGATCTTGAGCGGATATCCGGGGACAGATTTCAGCTTTGAGCTGTGATAGCGGAATAAACTCTTTCTCCTAAAGGGAAGAGGAACAAATATTGCAAAATTCGCTGATAAAGAAGTTTGTGTCACAAATATATTTTGAAATTTATGGGAAAAAAGTTCACCTCAGAGATTATACAATGAGCGCAAACGGACAAAATCGCAAAAGGCAAATGAGTACTCAAAGAAAAATAACCAAGCGCGGGAAAACGTGGGCGACAACAACGCGACTGGTTTCCGTTTTGCATCTGATTGGTCGAGAGGGTGGCACGAGTTTTCTGGGCCAATCACACACAGAGCCAAGTAAAGCGAAACCGACGCGATCTGGGATAACTTTCAAGCCTTACATGTTTTACATTTGGATCGTAATACATTCTGTCATGTCGTCTCATTGAAGCTGTACGCGGAGTGTTACAGAAAATCCTCTTGGCGTCTCGCACCACTCGATCAATGTCGACTCCTGAAATGCAAGAGATAAGATAACAAATACATATATCTTACTAGACGTTTTGTTGTGTAGTATCGCTGACTATTTTTACCAGTTGTGACGAGCCCGTAGGGCGAGTAAAAATACAAACAACGAGTAAAAATACTCAGCGATACCACACAACAAAACGTTTAATAAGAGATTTATCATCAACGCGCCAAATTTTTATTTCAGTGCGGGCGAATTTCGCGGATATTTGTATTGTCTCGCGCGTTATTTGTACTCTACGAAACACAGTTGGATAATAATGTCTGTTATAATTGAAGAGGTCGAACTTCAAGTTCTGCCCACTCAATACGTAATTGTTGTGTTCCTAGGTAAACACCTCACTCAGTTACTTATCCCATCTAACCAAGGAGAGATAACTTATTAAAATGGTAGAGAGATACGGGCGGGGCTAGTTACAATAATCCTGTTTGATTCATTGCTACGGAAACCGCGATGACCTTTGACAGCAAGAGCGAGTAGGTTCGTTGGACTAAGCCAATGCTACTACTGTGCTACTATATGTAACCTTTAGAGTAGAAGAGACGAAACTAAATATACTTCTGTAAATATACTCTACAGAAGTATAACTAAATATACTTTTTTTAATAATTTCCCTCTCACAATATACACAAAAAGGGCGTATAGGTCTAAGAGCAAAGAGTTTCCGATAATCATGCTCCATCCGCTGGTGAAGACAAGCAGGAGAACTCATTGAATGGAAACACCTTACCTGGCATATCAGAGAACAGAAGGATACATTCGTTGAAACCAAACGACAGTAGCTGCTCACGTAGCTGCTCCAGTATAGCGACACCAATACACAGTGGGTAGGATGAGTTGCCTAGCAACAGAGTGTCCCAAAGGTGAAATATCTTTTTAAGAGGAAACACGTCTGAAAAATAAAAAGGGGGAAAAGATGGAAGGTGAGGTCTGCTTTTCAGTCAAGCGGGAGCTCACAATGGTTTCCACAGTATGAAGCGATAAGAAGTATTGCAATCCCCTGATGGGAATCTCATGCATTGGAGCTCTGAATTAGTTGTGTTAAAAGAAAGTCTTCTTGACAAATAATCTGCACGAATACTTACGGCAGAACATAGTGAGAAACCATGGAATTGCGTACAACTGTGGAGAAAAAAACAACAGACCAATGATAATAGATTTTATAACAATAACAATAGCATGGTATCATCATAGTGTCACAACTTCCTCCCGCCGAGAGATGGAAAGAGTGAAGAGTTTGGACCCGACAAATAAAAAACAGATGTGCCATGCCCATGGTTGGTTGCTATGAGTTTTGCATTTATTAATAACCACCAATCAGAGACACCGTACAGCTATCGGAAGGTTATGACACCCATGGCATGTGACACGTGCTTCCCTAATCAGAAAACATATTAGTGCTGGGAGGTATAACAATTATTGTTTTATAAGTCATATTTACCTCTGGGATAAATCCGATTTCATGGAGATGGTTAAAAAGCTCAGGATCATGAAAGGCGATCAGCTGAGAAAACACTGCCAAATATTCTGCCCAGAAAATAGAATAACTGCACTATTAGGGGTTTTTTTAAATGGAGCAAAAGATCATTAAAAATGACTTAGGACAACCCACCTTGTATAATGGCTGAATTGTCCTTCAAAAAGAAATTATGAAGATATTTGGGAATAAACGCAGCCAGACAAGCGTATCCAAGAGCTGTGAAGGTAAAAAAATCATGCAATGGTCAGGCACGACATTCAGCTTGAACCTGTATCATTCTGAGTTCTTTTGACGTTTGGTTTTCTTACCTTCGTCGTTGAAATTGAGTGAAAGAAAAGGCGCGCAGAGAGAATCCAGACCTGAAAAATGCGAAAAAACAATCAATATCCGGTTATAGAGCGGTATTGAAACCTTTTGTGGAAAAACTGAAACCAAAGTAACCACAGCCACCAATCAGAACAAAGATAAACATCATCAATAACCAATGAGAACTCAAAGTAAAAACGGCAACTTGCTTGAAACGCGGGTAAACGCGGGCGACCAAGTCGCGAGCGTTTTAAGTTATGTACCTGATTGGTTGAGAGGATGGCGTGGGGTTTCTGGACCAATCACAGAGCGAGGTACAGCAAAACCAAAGCAACTCAGGATCACGTTAGATAATCAATTGAAAACTACTCTTAAATCAAGTGATTACTTTGTTCAGAATAGTTTCGTTTAAACGACGCCGAGAACCAAAAGCATCCTCTGCCTAACAGATGCAAAGCCAAAACCAATAATGTCGACGTGCTCACTCGCGTTTTTCCGCGCTTTAGGTAGTTTATACGTTGTTACTTGAGTATTGAAAGACTTTCTGTAGTATTCTCTATTGTTCTCCTCGCCGTTGTCATTATTTTTGTTTTGGTACCACTACACTTAATCGAACAGCGCTCTAAACTGATTACCTTGCCAATAGACCAAGCTAGTATGAGACACAACCCAGGCCTTTAAAATCCTCTTAAACTTCTCATGAGCTGTGGGTGAAGACAGTAGTTCGTCATACTGATGGCATCGGGGAATGTCGACTTCAATCTGAGAAAAAATGCACAGATAAAAATCATTAGACTTGAAAAAAGTCTTCCTTCGCGTTAGAATCTTCGGGTGGTGGAATCAAGAGCACAAGAAAGTAAATGATAGATTGAAAATATCAGTGAAAAAGTCGAGATCTACTAGAGAGGACTTTTATTACAGCTATAGTTATACAAATGAATAAAGGCTGATACTGATGGCAGTATCAGCCTTTGTTCATAATCGTAACGGTGGCCAATTTACCATTTCAACTTTGTTGATATATTCAAATTATAGTTAGACAAGTTGCATCGAAGTATATCATGATTCAGTTTTACGGGGTATTCACAATTTTCGGATTTTACATTTGCTTCAACAGTATTTCTTTGCTTCGGTTTCTCATCAAGTACTTTTATGAAAGGCTTAACATTAGGAATATTCCTATTAAAATCCTTACTATACTCGCAATATGTTTTCTTGGAAGAATACGAGAGAAAAACCTCAAAAGGAAAAATGGCAAAATTCTTAGGCCATTTAACCAGGCTGAGCTGGATTGACCGACACACCTGTCTGTCTGTTTGAGTGAAAGACTCCTTGTCAATAGCGTCATATGTACCTTGGATATCACCCTGAAGACAAATAGAACAAGTCTACTTTAAGAAAAAGAAAGATAACACGTTTTTGGGCCCAGGAATGAAATAAATAGACATTGGATCGCCTTGTTATGAGCGCAAAATTTATGACCTTTCTTATTCCATTTATTCAAACGATGCTTTCGATGTTGTTAATTTTCTCAAAAACATAACACAATAACCCAGTCAGGGATTGAGCCGCCGTCCATGACGTAGCATTCTACTTTTTCGTCTGCCACCCTCTTTGGCGTAGCAAAGGAAATTTGTCCTCTGATTCTCACCTGAATTCCTAAAATTGCCGCCCATATCTTCCCTCTAAGAAAAGGGGGAATGTCTATTCTCGCTTCTCGTACTATACGATCTCTTGTGTAAGGATAACCCTATGATAGGAAAATGCAGTTTTTTAGAATTGAAGTGCTCAGTTATCAAACATGAAATTTCTTACAGTCTAATATAAATAAGAACACCATACACTGACGCGAAAGCTCTTTCTAATTCACAAAACGAGAAGATAAATAATTAAGGAAATACTTTCAAAGTCGACATTTCACAAAAATATAAGTACTTGTAACATGTTATTGTTTTCTGTAGTGCATTTCAAGATTTTTCCTACCTCCATAAGTCTTTGAAACAGGACAATTCTGTGGAACTAAAAAAACACACCGGTATTAGTCACACCTAGTTTTTAATAAAAAGAATAGCCATTCACTTGGGATAGTGTTGCTGACGTGTACTGCTGCAGCTTACGCGCGTAAAACGCGTGTAGTTTCTGTGTGTTACACGCGCATTACACGCAGGTTTCACGTGCTTTATTGAACTCAAAGTTCACTCTACCTGGTAATCCACAGTTGTCTCTCTAATTGTCAAGGGAAGGTCCGCGGTGTCGAGAAGAGCATATCTGGAGGATGGACTGATATCGATACAAAAAAAGACGGAAAAAAAAAAGCTTCAGTTACAAAGCCTGAATGGCATAACGGCCGATATATCGGTCGAAAGTACCTACAGTAAACCTGATCCAGCTTTTTCTGCTGCAGTTTAGCTTTGTTTCTGTAACATAACGTAACTGTATGAAGAGGCATAGCGTACATTTTTCCTAAAGTAAACACTAAAGGAGATGGTCTAAATTTGTGCAGCTCGTCGAAGCGATGAAAGTCTATTGCAAAGAAGAAGCCTTTCACAGAAATTCAACATGTCACGCGTGGAGAATTTTAAAACACTCGACTGACAACAACTCTTCACTCGACTCTGACGTAACCTCGTTCCCAGGGTCTCTCATCTACTCGCCCCCTTGGAGCGAGGGAGGGGCGGGAAGATGAGAAGCCTTGGGAACGAGGTTAACTCTGACGATGACTTCTCTAAGGGTTTCTATCACATCAGTCCCTACTACGGACAACTGTCCTTTTTAGAACTACTCTTACCCGGACGATCAGACTAAACGATCAAGTTTTTCGTGTTTTTAAATATTTGAGGCTTTCCTTTAAAAGTTTCAGTTTCATATTGTATTATTTTTGCGAAGTGAAAAACGGGTGAAACTATTTCTTACTCATCCTCCTCAATGAGTGGGAAATATACAGAAGGGTCCACATGCTTGAGCCTCTGAAAATAAAATTATTGCACATAACTGAGTATAAAGAGAAGCTCTTGCTGTAAAAGAAATCATTTAATCTAGCCTGTCTGTGTGTTTTTCTGTATTTTCAGTTCATTTTACCTGTCTAAGTTGTGTCATTGATGCAGGAACTACTGTCTCATCCAAGAGTAACACTCGATCTTTTTCCATTCCAAGCTCCTCTCCTGTGTGAAGTAGAATGCTGCAAAAGTCAACAAGAATTGATTTTAATCACTATTTAACTGAAATGATCTTAATAATTTTTCGTCATGGCAACTGAAGTTTAATCAGTGAAAGCGCTGTTAAATGCTGAGGCTGGTAGCAAAAGAAAGCGCTAACTGCAAGGTTAATGGAACAAACAAAATGTTCACGAAGAAAACTTCTATGCAAGATAGATTGTGAGAGCTTTGCTCAGATCAACTCTCACGTGATACGAATCTTGGGCCCACAATCTAATGGTTAAATTTTTGGTAGCGTATTAGTCACATTCTTGTTTTTCTCGTTGCCATGTTCCCACCAATAAAGTAGCTCCATTTTCTGCCTTTAAAAGCACACACAACTCACAATTCCTCTATTCGCTCCGACGAAGGGCTAGCGCTCGAAACGTCAGCTTTTGTAATCGTTACGGTGGCCAATTTACCATTTCAACTTTGTTGATAATTATATCCAAATTATTTCGTTACTCCCACCGACGCAGCCCCAAACAGTTTCTTTCAAAACTATCAGCCTTTATTTATTAGTCACATACACTGGAAGCGTCATTATTGGGGGCTTTGTCTTAATAAGTCCTCTTTTCTTCAGTTCTCCTTCCATATCTCCTCCAGCCAGTCTCCACAAATGATACACCTCGTATAACGGCCTAAAGAAACAAGTTAGAATAACGTTATTACAATAAGATTAAACTCAGCTGAACATTAGCCCTTTACGCCTTAACATCAGTATGTATATTCTCTAAACTGTTCTTAGACTACGAGTAGTCCTTCCTTTTTGGCGAAGTCTGTCGCGCGAGTAAAACAAGATCAGTTAAAAAAAATTGATGTTAACGCACCGCTGGGAACTGTTCAGTGACGCGGATGTGCAGTGGGAGCTCTATGAGTGAGGCGCATCGGCGTCACTCCAAGAGTTCCCCGCGGCGCGCTAACCTTTTTTTTTTTTTTTTTTTTTTAACTGCGGATTTTTTTACTCGCACGACGGACTTCGCCGTGGAGGGACTGCTTGTAGTCTAAATTGTTATCTATACATTTTTAAGGTGCTGACAAGGAGAATTTGTTTAACAATCAAGAGCTTCTTTGGTTGGTGATCATTTTCTTTATTCTCCTGACCTTAATGTTTGATTCAGGGGTGATATTGTAAGGAGAAATTAGATGCTAGTCACTATGTTCCCATTCTAAGTGATTTGCCTGTGAATGCTGTTTGCCTAACTCACTCAAAGATTAGAATGCCAATCTAACCTCTCAGAAAGGAGATCATCTTCGTCATCGTCGACAACTGTTGAGGAACAAGAAACAGAACGTGAACCTAAACCTCAGACATACCACTCACGATACCTAGAATGCCATTCCCGAGGTTTTCGTGACTATAGAATTTAAGAGCAATAAAGCTATATATATGTCTCCTTAATAAAAAATTGTAATCGTCTTCCAACATCTTGCCAACTTACCTTTTAATAGATCATCAGTTTGAAAATCACCAACAGGAAGTTCTTTTAAGTTGAACGCAGCAGGAAATTTTTGAAATCCATTGGTTAGTTTCACCTAGTGGAAACCATGAAGTTATCTTTACAATATAGATGAGGCACAACATAGACAAGTCACTGACAATTTAAAATTAGACAGTTACACAAGACATAGCCGTGGCACTTTAGGTTGAATTTAAACATCTCTGGAGACTCAAGGAGTAAACACTGTGAGTGCAATGTATTTGTTGAATGACACTGCCTGCCCTTTCAAACAGGAGTCCTGCTAAGAATTACCTTTCCTTTATCAAAGTCGGCAAACACTTCATGATTCAGTAACTCACACGGAATAGGCCTAGGAAAAAAAACATTTAATGAACACCTTTTCATTTATCAAGTTCAAATTTGCAGCATTAAAATAAAATTAAATTGGAGATCAGTTGACAAGTACTCTCGCTATCTTAGGGGTCAGAGATCTGATGAACTTCCTAGGTTTACACTTATCTGGTGTGATTTGTAAAGGGAAAAATGTGAGTGAAGTAGTGCTATCACTTTCATGTTACTCAGCATGTGGATCAAAGTATATTTTTGTATACATGTCAGCATTCATCAACAAATGTAAAGTAAATAAATAAAAAAAAGTAAGTAAAAGACATATAAATAAAAATAAACCTCTTAGTAACATCCACTGTTAGGCAAATTCTCAGAAAAGAAGACAAATCTGAAGGAATTTCCTAAAGGAAAGAAAGACAAAACAATGCTCACTTTGAAAACCAATAAAATTAAATACAAAGAAGAATTCTTAAATGTATTTTCCTCTTGAATGTTGCTAACCTGGAGTTTTCCCAGTGCATGGCTGTCATCAAAGAGAAGTTTAAGAACTTCACTTGAAGAATCTGAAGGAAATTATTCAAAAGAGAAAAACATGGTCAGGAAAAAAGGACTATATAGATTGACTTGGAATTTGAAACAATTCTGTTATCTAATTTATCATGAACAAATAAACCGATTGAAGTTTTTCTATAACATAGCAATACTCCCACCTTGAACTCCTTTCACAAGAGAAAGAACTTTTAAAAAAATCTTTTGTATGTGATTGTTTTCAGATTCACTTGCCCAAAGAGATCCTTCCTAAGAAATAAAAAAAAGGTGATATGCAGAATGATGTTCCCACCACGCACACAATTCACTTTACGTTTGTAACAGATTTAGTTAATTTGATGGCCTGCTCCCAGTTGGCTTGTTGGCTCAATTGGTAGAGCGTTGGCTGCACTAGCATCGAAGAGGTCAGTAGTTCAAATCTCGTACAGGCCTGAATTTTTTCAGGTCTGACCTTCACTATTGCTTAAATAGTGCTTTACTGCAAGGGTTGTGCACATATACATAGATTTAGTGCTGTAACCTAGGGTCTTGGTAAAATCATGATCAACCTATAAATTGTAATATTAATAAAAATAATATTGGTTAATTTTTTAAAAAAGAAATCAGTACCTACCAATATCATGTAAATCAAAACCATTCCTAAAGACCAAACATCAACCTAAAATAAAGCAAAATGGCAAAAAAGTCTCAAACTTGTAATCAATATGCAAGTTTAAAGTCATGTTGTGCATCAGAAGTTCAAAATTTCAAGTCAAAATGAATCAAACTGGTTTGATTTGTATTTTTTACTCAATACTTTATTCTAAGTACTTTCCATTATTCTTTTACCCTTTATACCCTAGCATCAGTATGTATATTCTCCATATTGTTCTCTATACATTTCTGAAGGTGCTGACAAGGAGAATTTGTTTAACAATCAAGAGCTTCTTTAGTTGGTGATCATTTCTTTTATTCTCATGACCATAATGTTTGATTCAGGGATGAAATTGTAAGGAGAAATTAGATGCTGGTCACTTTTGGGGGTCAAAGGGTTCACTGAAAAGCAATCAGAAGCATTCCAAAACACCCTTTTTAGCTTGGCATTTTTCTTTTAGAGTGGGCCCAACAATTACAACTCCAAAACAACACCACTTTAGAACTTAGTGTAAGTAACACCTACCTTGGGTCCTGATGGTCCAAATACAGGAGAGAGGCCTTGGCCTGCTAAAACCACCTCAGGAGCCATGAATGCTGGACAACTGCACAAAAAAAAATTAATATGCTTTGAGCTAGGAAATACTTATTTTTTGCATCACAGAGAATATCACTTTTCAGTCATTAAATAAGCAAGCCACGCTTTTAATTTCAAGGATAATCAAAGTTAGTAGCTTTAACCATTTATTAGTTCTATGTTACTTGTAACTTTTCAATCTTTGTCATTGTCATCTTTCATATCCATTTTCCTTCAAACATGTACATAGAGCACTAACTGAAATACAGCTCACCCAATTGGAAATGCTACTCGAGCCCCCGAACCAGTCATATGATATAAACAACTCCTAGATAATTTGACTTGACCCTGAAAAAAAAAAGATGTTCTCATTATTACTCTACAAAGATAAACAGACCTTAAGTACCTACTAAAATATAAAGCAGTTAAGATGCTATAGCTTACTAGATCCTGATCAAGAGCTCTGGATTGAAACCACAGTCATGTCACTTCAGTTGTTTTCTTGAATAAGACAGTTTAATCTCACCATGCCTCTCTCCACCAACGGGTGTAAATAGGTAAAGCAAACTGTCATGGAAATATTTTCTTTCAGCCTGATGAAGGGCTAACACTCAAAACTTCAGCTTTGAAACTCTTAACAGTGGCCAACTTATCAACTGAGTTGATAAAACCAATATTACCTTGTTACTCCCACCGGCGCAGCACCACAGGTTCTAGAGAAACTTACCTTCTTTATTCATTTGTAATGGAAATAGTGGGACTTGAATGGACTGGAATTCAGTGCAGCAAAAAAATTGCACCAACACTGGGATCATATAACAAAACTATTACCCAATACTTAAAAAGACATTCGATCATGACCAAGAATTGTAAAGTTCCTAACCTTTGGGGTGAATACTATGTTACCCGGGGACAAATTCCTATGAACGATGCCTTGTTCATTGAGAAAGGAAAGACCTTGAACAACTTCAAATGCAACTCTTTTGATATCAGTATAACTGCAAGATAAAAATTACATGATCATTAAAGATTAATTGATAACATCTAGATTCAAACACTCTTGAAAATAACTGTCAAACATTTTAAATATTTTTTTTCAAAAATGCAGTGTTACTGGTAATTATTATCACCGTATCTTGTGAGGAATAAAGCTTGTGGATGACCTACTGTAATAGGGGAAATTCTCTCAAGGTGTGTGGATGATTTCTTTTAAGGATACCTCAATTAAGTGTAAGCCAATGATCTGCTAAAAAACTCACCTAAATTTTTTACCATTTTTCAAAGCAAGCTGTAAATTTTCAGGATAATACTCCTCAGCAACTATAAGCCTCTCTGTAAAGATGTCAAGAAGTCAACAGTGTGATTTTGCTAAATCACCGCAATTAATCAACAGTCATTTAATTTTTGCGGGTGTTGAAGTTCACATCCCTTTATTTTGCATAAACAAGTGTGTGCTATCTAGACCCACACTAAATTATGTTTTTGTAGTGTAATAATTGCATGCCTAATGCTCAAACCTCATGCATTAAACAGGGTGGTACACTGGCACAACTGCTCCCCCTCTCGGGGCCCATACCCCCTCCTCTCTTCCCTGCTCTCGAGGGAAGTTTCTGAGGTTTCTAAGTAGATATTTGACCATTTTCCAAGAGTTATTGTCTCACCATGTTTGGCTCTGATGATATCCAGATACTGACATACATTTTGATGGCAAAGAGTTTTCAATCGCTGAAACCGACCAATGATCACGATGGAATTTGGAGTGAGGGGAAGTCCATTTGTACCGCACTGATCTGTTGGATGGGGACACGGAAAAAACGTCGAAATTCCAATCTGCGCTTGGCCAAGAGTACCCATTTTCTTCAAGTTTTTACATCAATGAACATAATACGTTAGATTGCCTTTAAAGCGAATGAAACCGTCATAAAACCCAATCACTCCCAGGCAATACGAACGTTCGCCATATTGTTTATAGTTGGTAACCACCCAGGGCTTTGTAACCCGGCTAAAGAAATTAATCTTCGAGCATTTCATCAGTGAATGAATTTTTTTATTGTTTCACGGAAGTTATTTCCTCTTAGTTCTAAGAAGGCTTTCCAAGTGATTTCCAGCGCCTTCCACGCAAATTTCACGTTTTCACAAATCAGAGTTTTTCACGTGTCACAACATCCACGTGTTACGAACAACAACATGGCGGACGGCAGTGTAGTCGAAGAATATTCTAAACGCGCAAAAACAGCGGTGAGGTTTCTTATCCTGCTCCCTCGAGCATTCCCTTGCATTGCTGTATTCTTAATATAACCTCTACTGTTTTTATATATATCAGGAGGATGAAATAACGAGTTTGAAGAGGAAAATTGAGGCATTACAAAATTGTGTTGTATCCGAGAATGAATCCAGTGAAAGTGCAAGTGATCCGGAGTTGGAAAAGTTTTTTACTGAGAACAGCAAGCTCAAATACCAAGTGGAGACCCTCAAGCGTGTAAGAGTAACTCCAACTCGCTCCGCAGTTACTTATTTTCCCTGAATGAATTCGACATTGTACAAAAGTTATGTGCGTTTGCTTGTGATCCACATCCACCGTACTTTCAGATGAACAAGAGAACAATTCCTCTTTCTTTCATGATCAGAAATTCTCCAGGACCACCATTGTCATGAGGACGTTCTTTTTAGTTTGTTTTGAACATTCTCTTTTTCAGAGCATTGAGGAAGAGAAAGCCAATTCCAAGAAGATAATGACCAACTGCCAGTTCACTCTGAATGAAATGTTTAAAAAAGCTATTGCACAAACATTTCCTGATCTGCCAGATGCTCCTGTCATGGTACAGGCCTCCCAGGGTGAAAAGTTTGGAGACTACCAGTGTAACAGTGCCATGGCAATTAACCAGGTGATGCAAATTACTTTGGTGTCTCGCATATTAAATGCCTATTACAAATTGAGTTCAAGGTCTTCACTGCAAGTTATAGACCACGTTTTTAGGGTTTCGCCTGGGCCATAAATCTGAGCGGAAAAAAAGAGCTTCTGTAACGTTATAGTACAGATGGAGAGATTATTACATGACTCGGGCAGTCAGAGGGCCAATAACTAAAATCAACCAATCAAAATGCTTTATTGCCAGTCAACAATCTCTCAGTAATGCCAGTATTGGACCGGGCACTGTCCCGAATGGTCCCAAATGATACCGCACTTGTGTCCCTTCAAACTTCAGTCATATAACAAATCTCTTATCAACCAAGCTTGCTCAGGACCGTACGGGAAGAATATCGGCCCTCGGTCTTTTTTGTACTGACCTTGCTGCACTCAGTCCGTACTGTCAAGACCTCGGGCCGATATTCTCCCAGTACGGCCCTCGCGCTTGGTTAATAAGATATTCTTATATCTCTGGTTTGAAATAGCAGGAGAAGATTTCAGTGTAACTGTTTACTCCCCTAACATCAGAATGCATATTCTCTATACTGTTCTGTAAGCATTTGCCAGGTTGTCATCAAGGAGAATTTTTTTGACAGTCAAGAGCACCATTAGTTGGTGATCATTTCCTTTGTTCTCATGGCTTTAATGTCTGATTCTAGGGTCATATTGTAAGGAGAATTTAGATACTAGTCACTCCTAAGGGTTAAAGGGTTAATTAAACAAACTTTTGAATTAAATGGCCTGTACAGTGAAGTGTGGACTGCAAGATTTACCAGTCATAGCACACATACTGACCACAGTGATGATGGCTATTCTTGTCAGTGAGAATACAGACCACGGTAAACCACTGTCCATTTGCTGAAGTTACAGGTTGCAGTTGGTTTTAGATTTGGATCTGATTTGTTTAGAGGGTGGTATAAGTTTTCTTGACCAATCACACAGGGAAGGGAAGCAATTGACAACGTAATGTAATCCCTGATTATTTGCAATGCTCACTTAAAAATTCCCTTCATTTCCAGTACATGGTGACAGCTACATGATTTGATTGTTAGAATGCTATTAATTCTTCAGTCTGTGATAACTATTGCTACTTTTATTATCCACAGATACTCAAAAGCAAGGGGATCAACAGTAATCCTCGTCAAATTGCTGCAGCAATTTTGGCAAATGTACCTCAGAATGATCTCATGCAAAAGGTGAGTTAAAAAATGTAGGAAAAGACTTGCTAAAAATAAAACTTCTTTGGTAATTGGAAAATGAAATATTCTGATTCTTTCAACTCCTTTCTGTTACAGGTAGAGGTGGCTGGAGCTGGTTTTATAAACATAAGTCTCAGTCATAACTTTGTGTCAACAATGCTGAAAGACATTCTTACAAATGGAGCACAGCCTCCTGCTGTTCCGGTCAAGAAGAGATGTGTGATTGACTTCTCCTCTCCAAATATCGCCAAAGAGATGCATGTTGGGCATCTAAGGTCTACCATTATTGGAGAAAGCTTGAGTCGTCTTCTTGAATTTGCTGGGCACGATGTGTTACGGTGAGATAGCAGGCAACAGCTGTACTTTTGCAGTGTGCATTTGCTTCCTGCAGCTTTTTTTTTTACTTGGGTGACCTTTTTAATATGTTGATATAAGAACCTGAGGCACCCAGTTCTGTGGCAGATCCAGTAGGAATGCCCTGGGGGGAGAAGGGGGGGCAGGGGGGGAGGGGACACACTTCACTTCCTCCATCAGACCTGTAGGTTTTGTTTACTGCTTGTCTAAATCTAGATTCTTGCAATGTCAGAACAGCATATTACTTCATAAGTATCTAAGATTGACTTAACCCAAAACACTCTTAAACTTATGTAGGGTCAAGTATAAAAAAAAGAAAAAACATGGATCCACCCCTGCAGTGATTCTTTTAGGAGCACAGCTTTGCTAGCAAAGACACAGATCAAATGCTTAGTCTGCCCACTGCTAAACCTCCCCATTCAGCAAGAAAAAAAACCCACCTTCATTTCCTGCTCATGCTGTGAAAATGATTTGAAATATTCTGTGTTGTCAAGCAAACTTTGGTTGTAGTTTCTTCTTATGTTTTATTTGTATTTTAGCCTGAATCACATTGGAGACTGGGGCACACAGTTTGGTATGCTTATTGCTCATCTCCAGGACAAGTTTCCAGATTATCTGCAAGTTTCACCACCCATTGGTGATCTGCAGGCTTTTTATAAGGTACATTATGCTTTTTTTACCCAGATCTCTACAATTCCTCCTACAGCTTGCTGACCAAGATTGCACTGCAAATTTTTCAATTGTTGTTACTTATTTTAAGATACTTGATGGACAAACAATTCATCAGTTGACTCTCGTGTTGACTTCCACTCAGGTTATTACGTATGATGCACGATCCTCGCAGTAGAGAGCGCTATTTATGCAATAGCGAAAATCAGACCTGATCAGGGTGATTTATTATCACGGGTTTATTACGAATCAACATAACGGCCTGCTCCCAGTTGGCTTGTTAGCTCAATTGGTAGAACGCTGCACTAGTATCACAGAGGTCAGTAGTTCGAATCCCGTACAGGCCTGATTTTTTTCAGGTCTGATTTTGGCTATTGCATAAATAGCATTCTCTACTGTGAGGATCGTGCATCATACGTATCTACAACCGCAGTTCAAAATATATGAACTCAGGTTATTGAAAACATTAGGCACTGGTACCGATAACATTCATTTCCAGGACTTCTCTCACCCAGACTGCAATGATATTCCTGTAATTTAGTTTACTTCCATTTCATTTGGGGTACAAATTTAGTGTGAAAAATAATCCAGGATAGCATTGTTTTTGCTTTGATTCGTTTTGTAATTGGTCTAGAAAATGTTTGCCACTCTCTCAACCAATCAGTTGCAATACTTAAACTAATCATGACTTGGTTGCCTGCATTTTCCAATGTTCTAGGCAGGTTTTGGTCATATTTTGAGTTCTAATTGGTTTTTTAAGGTATTTTCCTTTCTTCTGATTGCGCTTTGTGATTACATGTACCGTAAATCCTCTATTAAGTGCCCCCCCATCTATTAAGCCCTCCCCTCTAATAAGCCCTCCCCTCTGATAAGCCCTCCCCTCTAATAAGCCCTCCCCTCTACTAAGCCCTCCCCTCTAATAAGCCCTCCCCTCTAATAAGCCATCCCCTCTAATAAGCCCTCCCCTCGAATAAGCCCTCCCCTCTAATAAGCCCTCCCCTCTAATAAGCCATCCCCTCTAATAAGCCCTCCCATCTACTAAGCCCTCCCCTGTAATAAGCCATCCCCTCAAATAAGCCCTCCCCTCTAATAAGCCATCCCCTCTAATAAGCCATCCCCTCTAATAAGCCCTTCCCTCTAATAAGCCCTCCCCTCTAATAAGCCCTCCCCTCTACTAAGCCCTCCCCTCTAATAAGCCATCCCCTCAAATAAGCCCTCCCCTCTAATAAGCCCTCCCCTCTAATAAGCCATCCCCTCTAATAAGCCATCCCCTCTACTAAGCCCTCCTCTCTTATAAGCCCTCCCCTCTAATAAGCCCTCCCCTCTAATAAGCCCTCCCCTCAAATAAGCCCTCCCCTCTAATAAGCCCTCCCCTCTAATATGCCCTCCCCTCAAATAAGCCCTCCCATCTAATAAGCCCTCCTCTATAGAGGGAGAAATTTATGAAGCCCCCCCACCCCTCCCCCTCAAAAAACAAAAAAATTTCAAAATAACACCCTATGTCTGTAAGTACAATTAATCTATTAGACTGGTAGAGATTCGTTCTCGATATCAGTCGGGAATTTTGCTCCCTATCCAGGCGAACCTCTCGCAGATAGCCAAGATGCCGATATGGCCGTCGATGAATGAGACGAGGATGGCATTTTGCCCGAAATCCTCTTTTTCGGCCTCCCAACATGCAAGCCACACTCCATGCTTTTACCCTTCTTTCACAGAAGTACACAACCAGTGACGTCACAAGGCTGTTTTGGCCGCGCCAAGATGGCCGCCAATTTTGATCTCAGCCGGTCAACTTCAAATGATTAAAAATGTACTTTCTCCTATGCGTTGGCCCAAAAAAAGTACACAGCGTATGCAAATAACGTTCAAACTCTATTATATTACAAAAAATCTCGGATATGAAAATTACGTTTCAGTAGCACTTTAACAACCAACATGATACAGCCAACGAGACTATACCATCAGACTTCCTCTGTTTATTTTACTTTGCAGGAATCCAAGAAGAGATTTGATGAAGATGAAGTATTTAAGAAGGTGGCTTATCAAAGAGTTGTGGATTTACAAGGACGTAAACCTGATGTTACAAAAGCCTGGAATCTTATTTGTGATGTCTCTAGGCAAGGTAGTTAAAATTGTCCCTCTTCATTCAAACCTTAAACTCCGGTGCAGGCTAATACTTTTGTCATCGGCTGTGTCAGTTTGATTCCAATGCTGTAGACTCATATTTTTCTTTCAGAGTTTGACAAAATTTACGAGCGACTGGATGTCACCCTGATCGAGCGAGGAGAGTCATTTTATCAAGATATGATGCCTAATGTTGTCGCAGATCTTGAGCGGAAAGGTTTGTGACTGTTTCGTGTGTTTTACTGTGCTCTTAGCTACATTTTCTGGGTGGAAACGTGTTTCAGACAAGTGATATTGCCCCAGCCTTCCCTAAACTGTAGTCCACTTTCAGAATCGGCCTGTCTTCGTAAAGGTGTTTGGAAGACAAAGCGCGCATAACAGTGGTGTTTTATTTCAGGGAGAGTTATCGAAGAAGAAGGCCGCAAAGTCGTTTTTGTTCAGGGACATAAGGTACCGCTGACCGTTGTCAAGTCTGACGGTGGATTCACATACGATACATCTGATATGGCGGCCCTGCAGCAGAGAGTACGTGATGAAAATGGCGACTGGCTGATTTACGTCACTGATGCTGGCCAGGTAAGGGCTTTTGTGACATAAAACATTTTTATGTTCATTGAGAAAACGAATCCAGGATTGCTTTGGTTTTACTTGGATTCACTTTTTGATTGAGGCGTGGCCTTGTCTCTGCCACTCAGACACCAACCGCATAGTCACTCACGCTTTTCCCGCGCATCAGACAGTTTGGTTCTTATGCCTCTTTGTGATGTTTCCTTGATTTTGATTGGCCAGTGCTTTGGTTTTGGTATAACGGCAACCAATCAAATGCGTCTTCAAGATGGTGTAATGGAAACGGAATTCAAGAAGGAAAAACTAAAAACGAGAGGTTACTTAGCTTAGCTTCGTTGACACTGTTACCTCTTCCAAATAATCCTTTTCGTTTTTACAAGTAAACTCTGATCAACAGCGCTCAAGATCAAGAAAGTACCAGTGTAAAAAGTTT
Organism: Stylophora pistillata; assembly: GCF_964205215.1. Lineage (NCBI taxonomy): Eukaryota > Metazoa > Cnidaria > Anthozoa > Scleractinia > Pocilloporidae > Stylophora > Stylophora pistillata. The sequence continues at coordinate 133,175 of NC_142527.1, forward strand.
ATCCCCCACACCCCTCCCCAAAAAAAAAATTAACAGAATAGCAATAAGAAAAGTTTTCCTAAGAAAACAAAATAGTTTTAATTGATAAAGCCCTGTGAAATTTAGTGAACGAAAAGCCTGTCTCAATATCATTGCTGGATGATTACCTGCCATTATTTGCATTCATTTATCCCAGGGAGATCATTTTAAACTGATCTTTGGAGCTTCAAGAGAGGCAGGTATTTATGATCCCAAAGTGACCCGAGTGGACCATGTCGGGTTTGGTGTCGTTCTCGGCGAGGACAAGTAAGTCAATCTGAGCTTTTTTTTCAGGGGGGGATGGGGGACAGTAGAGAATGTATGAGCCCCTTCCCCCCACTCCTTGGTATAAAAAGATGAGACGTCATGGTATGCCGGCCCGTAAATATTACAGTTAGACGGGAGTATTGAACGACCCTCTCCCCCCTTGATATCCTGCTCTGGCTCCCGAAGTCCTTTAACTTGTAAGGGTAAAATTTTGCCTTTGCATGTTTTTGCCGTCTATATTTGAATTTTTTTTGGCTCGGCATATTTATATTTCTTCTTTTAGGCTTCGCTGTTCTCTTGTTTCCTCAGGGAAAGCCACTTATTGCGGTCGTGATGCTTCGTACCTCGCCGCACGTTTCTTCCCCTACCACCCCTCGCCCCTTCCTTACTTTTCATAGCCAGTAACTTCTGGTTTAATCACAAAGATGAAAGACGCATGGCTCACGAGAAAGAAGGGTCAAGTTGTTTCATACGGATGGAAATTTTTCGTAAGAAAGGAAATTATAACGTTTGGGTTCTCTGTACCCTGCTTAGATTACAGCAGGTTCTGACCATCTCTTCTTTTTCTTGTAGAAAGAAATTCAAGACCCGTTCCGGAGACACAATTCGACTTATTGATCTGCTTGACGAAGGTCTTAAAAGGTCACTGGATAAGCTGAAGGACAAGGAACGAGACAAGGTTGGTTTCTCTAGATGTGAGGCGATATTCCATCTTTTCGGCTCTCGTCACTTGTTTTGTGTTTCTGCCGTTTTTCTTGAAGTTTCTGTGAGCGTTCTCTTGCTTGTCAGAGTTATGTTTTTCATTTAGTGTCAAAAGTAGTCGGTTTTGCATTGGTTTTCCTTAGCTTCGCTCAGTGATTGGTCAAGAAAACTTGCGCCATCCTCTGAGCCAATCAGATGCAAAAATAAATCAATCGTGACTCCGTTACTCACACTTTCCCGACCTGCACACACTTTGCATGCTTTCGCCTTGAATTCTCATTGGTTCCTTTTCGCATTTTACCTTTTTCTGACTGGTTGTTTTGATTACGTTGGCTTTGGTCCTACGACATTCAGTCGCGAATTCACCTTGAATGTCTATAATCTTTAACCTTCTTTTGACGGGCTTGCTTAAGTAATGGAACACATTTTTCCTGGCTCTATAACGTGATAAAGCCACTTGAGATGTTGGGAAACACTCGGAAGGCGAGTGATTTCTAAGCTTTCTGAGTGTTCTCCCAACATCCCAGGTGGCTTTATCACATTATAGAACCCGGAAAAAAATGCGTTCTTTTTCCTTTCATGACAATACTAGTTACACGCGGGCTCTTTAACCCGATAGAGCATCCGTTTGGACACTGAATTGTGTTATCAATTTTATTACTATATGCTAAAACAGTGGATAGCGTTGAAGGCGCGTTCTGATTGGCTAGTCAAACTCCGAATATCCTTTGCTATTTACCTCCGAGCAACTCGGGAATAAATGGCGTCCCGCTTTGCATCCGTGACAAGCGAAGAAATCACTCAAATTAATTTTTGGTGGTGTATATTATCTCACTGTTTCAGTATATACTAAAACAACTAAAACAACTATTTACTTCAGTGTCGGTGGTTAGAGGTGGATATATCCGCCACTATCCACCGACACTGAGGTGAATAGATGTTAATTATTCGTGGCTATTCTTGATGTACTCGTTGATACACTTGAACGTATTGTTTCTTTCGCATTTATTGTTTCTGTAGGTTCTGACCCCCGAAGAGTTAAAGGCTGCCCAGGAAGCTGTAGCTTATGGCTGCGTTAAATATGCAGATCTTTCACACAACAGGGTCAATGATTATGTGTTTTCATTCGATAAGGTAAGTCGTATAAATCGTATGAGCAAAAAGAGAGCGTCTTGATTAAGCCGTTGATAAATGAAACCTTTTGACCGTGCACTTCTTGTCTTTATGATGTATGGCTTTAAGAATGCCGTGACGATGGTTCAGGAAAGAAGCTCAGTTGTGAAATCGTAATTATCTTAGTCAACTCTTTCATGTTTTGGGTGGAAGAAGAGTTGACATATTCGAAGTATTTTTAAGGCCATTGCAAATTCTTAAATTTTACGGTCGCGCTTCAATCTGCGGCTGTTTTGGTCGCCGCAGCGACTTGAAAAGAATTTGTGTTGGAGTTACCTCTCATCCAGGGGGCATGGGATGATAACAATAATTGTAAACGCTGCGCTTCACATGATAGAGTCTCATCGAAATCATTGCTCTCATCAGATGTTGGACGATAAAGGAAACACAGCAGTTTATCTTCTGTACGCGTACACTCGGATAAGGTAAATGTCATCTTCATTACAGTCATGGACCAGTGTATGAGATTATGGACACTTTGTTCTTTTGGTAATTGTCTCAGAATTTTTCTTTTTTCACTAACTTTCGTCTATGGGTTTCAACGCTGTCGATTCTACCAATATGCAAAACTTGTTTCTATCGGATCTACTCAATGGCAAATTTGATTTGTTTTCTGGGTCGTGCAAAATTACCGTGGAAGGGAAGGAAACCACAAAATATGAGTTTGGTAAGAGAGAGAAAAAATAAATTAGAAATATAATCTAAAAAGGATTAAGGGAGATCAAGTAAAGAGACGATTAACACGGAGCGCAAGTGACTAGTAGAAAAATTTTTGAACCCTTTTAACCTCAGGAGGGGCTAGCATCGAATTTCTTTACAATATCACCCGCGAATCACACATAAAGGTCACGAGATTAAAGAAAATGACCAGCGTCCTAAGAGGCTCTTGATTTGTAAATAAATTCTCCTTACCAGCACCTCTGGAAATGTATGGAGAACAGTATGGAGAAAATGCTTACTGATGCTGGGGTTTAAAGAGTTAAAATACACAAGTAGTGCGCAGTGATCGAAGCGTACGTTATTCTAGCAAATAATTCGTTTAACTTCGAGTTTCCTTGTGGGTCAGTAGTAAAATACCAGACCTTTACACGGTTTTTTTGCTGTCTGCATTGTTTCGAGTGTCTCTCAACCATTACGTTTTGGTTTTTTTTTTTTTCAGATCCATCATGCGCACGGCCAATATTGACCGCAAGAGTCTGGAGTCTTGTTTAAACAACATAGAGATTTCTCTGGACCATCCGAAAGAGTGGAAACTCGGCAAGTGTATCATTCGCTTTCCCGAGATCCTTAGCCGCGTTCTGGACGACTTGATGATGCATACGCTATGCGAATTCATGTATGAAATGGCCACCACTCTCACAGAGTTCTACGACAACTGCTACTGCGTGGAAAAGGACCGGAAAACGGGCGAGGTCATCAAGGTGGACATGGGACGCCTGCTTCTTCTCGAGGCCACCGCGCGCGTCATGGAGACTGCGTTTTACATTCTGGGAATTAAACCGGTCACGAAAATGTGAACATGCCGTTAACAGACCATTTAAGCTCACAACAGTGTTATCTAAAGTTATAACCCACCCATTATTTTTGGCGCGATTTTATTGGTTACTTTACGTCACGGGGTGCAAAATCACAGGACAGTTATCACGCAAGAACCCCCGTCCGCGTCGTTATTTGTCCTCCGATTTTTTCCTTGAAAAAGAAACATAGTCAACACAAGAGTTTCAACTTTTCCGTTCCCCTATATACAGGGAAGGAAACCAAACTGGTTTTTTTTTTTTTTTGCTTGCTTGCGTCAAACACGCCCATTCGCCATCAGATCACCACTGGCTTTTTTACTGTGTTTACGCGCAGTTTAATTGCGATGTGAAAATTAATGGGAGGGTTATAAAATAAATAAACTCCGTTCTGGCTTGCTGGTATGTCGGCTGATAATGTCCTTGGCTTTGAGATTTTCCTCAGAATTTCATATTTGCCCTCAAAACTTCGCTTCTTGGCCAAATATTCACTTTTCGGACAATCTCGCAGCCGCGGACAATATCAGCCGACAAACCCACGGCCCGAAGGGGTATATTTACTAAATATTCTAATCTTTATATTTCGAAGGCAAATATCACACCCGTTTTAGGTGTCCTCAGTTCTGTATTGCAGGGTTGACTTCCCAGTCGCTAAAGAGAAACTTTTTTTTTTCTGAAATGAAAATATGGAATTTGTTGTAGACCGAGGCAAGAGCATGTTACGATTGTTATCTTTCTTTTAGAAACCTTAGTTCAGCTCTTGACATTTTTCCAAGCGTAGACGATATCTCTTTGAAATTGAAAGTATTTACTAATAGTGATATTGTTATGTGATCTTGTTACGGGTCAAACGTCATGAATTACTTAGCATTCTTTTGTACAGTTGCTGCATTTCCGAATATTTTAAGCAATACATTTCAGTCCCAACTTTTCCTATACGGCCACCATCCACCGGTTTTAAAAATGCATGTGACCTTACTGTATACTTCAAATCCCTGGATCTTTAATTCATGTGGTTTTATCATCGCCGTCAACCGCACTCTCAAAATGAAACAGAGAGCGGTGAATACGATTCAGGCGATGAATGTGACGATCATAATCACGTTTACGAGGACAATAACGGTCAGGATCACGTGACAAGTACGATGACAATATCGATCAGGATCCCGTGACAAGTACGATGGCGATAATAATAACAACGATCTCGTGAAGATCTCACGAACGGATGTCTGTTATAACTTTGCATGTGTTTGCTTTCTCAAGTGTATGATTTCCTATGGTGTTTCTTCTTTGCTTACGTTCGGTATAAAATGGCTGTAATTGTATTAAGGACCGATTTTTTTTTCTCAGCCAAGACTAGAAGACTGTTTCAGTATGTACGTCATGCCACGTGACCGTGTGTAGTAGAGTGCAGCCTCAAAAAAATGGCCACCAAACAGAGAAGAAAGCACTGGTTTACATCTGGCTGCTTTTAAGGGTTACAGATGGAAGAAAGCAATTCATTCATTTATTTGTTTAAGCAGGTTGATTAATTGACAGCTGTAATAGCTGATGTGGACCTGCTGTCCTAAGAAAGCAAGAAAGGCCTTAAAAAAAAATTAGAAAAAAATAACAATCTAATATTTGATATGATTTCAATGTTGAACTTGCTTTCATAATATTTTCCAGTAAATTAGCGGCTTGTCCATTGCACGATTTATCAACTGCACCACTTAGCTGAATTTTTTCGTCATTTCCAACGAATAATGAGATGCAGAAAGAAAGATTACTACATTCAGTTTGACTGTGATGATGTTTTCGTTGTCTTGGTTTCTTAGTGTATACATTGAATATATCATTCTGTAACTCAATTGTGATTATTTTAGATATGAACCAAGCGTTCTACCGTTAATGCTCACCGGGCTATTGCTTTACTACATCTGATCAAGGTAACCATTCGAGCATTAGTAATCTTTTCTATTATCCGATAGATCTTGAAATCACCGTGTGATTACAACAAGATACGATATGACAGTCCACCAATCAGAGCGCACACCACACTGAAATTACAAATCTACTATGGTGATAGAAAATGTTGGATTAAACTCTACATGTAAATTCATTAACTAGACGTTAAAACATAATGGGATACTACAATCGATAAACCAAAGTCGAAATGTTCCCAGCTTTTTCTCTATATATGTCAATCAATTTGACACCACACAGCCTTTAGATGCGCGGAGACAAACTCGTTTTTCCGTTTAAATTGAAGAAAAAGCCGTAGCTGCAGACTCAGGTCGTTCGCCTTCAAGGAGAAATTCAGCAGCTTCTGCCTCCATGCATGCGCGATAGCCTTCCCTGTGATAGCTTGTGAACATGGTTTGTGTGAAAAACTGATTCCCGGTGGAATGCTGTGGAAACGCCCCACACATCCACTCTGACAATCCCCTACATGCATTACCATGGCAACATTCGCAACAACAGAAGGTCAAACGGTCGACTTCTTCCGCCGAAAGCTCCGGCCCAGGTCCCCAGTGACCAGCCTCAAGATCAACATCAATGTCACGTAACACCTCTCCCCAAGACTCAAAAGTCTTCTTTTGTACGGATTTGTCGGGATGTCTGGGCGCAATGAACAGAATTTCACCCTCGCCCACTTTCGTTTTGCCGTCGCCATCGAGATTGGTGTCATAGTAATGGACTTTGAACCTACGTAACAGCATTACTATCAGTAATTATTTCTAAACATCTCTAAGGCTATTTGCGGGAGACGCAATGGGCTTATGACTAGCGTACTGACTTCCCATGTAAGAAGTCTGGGTTCGAGCCCTCACAGTAATTCTATACACCCAGGAGTATAGGGGAATACTGGGGAAATTCCAAGAAAGATTGTGGGGGTAACTTTTGAGAGGCTAACATTCCATTCGGCACGAAAAGTGGGGGACAGTTTATTTATACAGCCTATCTGGCATAGAGTTCTATATTCATTCCTAACCTGTAGCTGGATGGTTGTGAACCTGGGGGTTTTTCTACAAAGTTGTCGCGGATGTCCTCGGCAATGTCTCGTCCATCCATAGCAGAAAAGGAACAACCCAACTTTTTCCTGGCCATATCCAGGCCTGCCAGCAAAGTCGCTCCGTAGTCCCCGTCAGAAATGGTACGGCCGCCATTGACCGAGACAATTTTTTTTAGTCTCAACTTCAAAAGAGGCAGAATACCAAGATTTTCAATATGGCCTCCGTCACTCAAACGCAGAACCGGCGGGGGATTGGGACCTTGATTAGTCATACCGATGGTTTTGCGGACGAAGCTGACGTAAGCGACATTGATTGTGAACCATCTGCGATTAGACAAAAAGGAAAGTGTGCTTCTTTCCATCTTTCCCCGTCAACCCGAGCGGATCATTTCGTAACTCATAATTAAAGATGATCAGTTTGTGAAAGCAAACCATCAAGTTACTTGATAATTGTTTTTAACTAATAACTGTTTGCCTCGCGGTTTCCTTTTTCCCATTTTTTTTCTCCTATTTTAAAAGACTTAGCGTCACAATCATTGGGGACCCGGCTCGTAGTCTAGCTATGGCTGTAGCGAATCACTTTTAAGCCACAAATAAATCCCTTTGGAGAACAGCCAGTTGCAACTTACCTGGCGATTCTCTCGAACCTTCTAGGCTTACTTCCGCCGGTTGGTACAAGAGCAGTCAGTGTGAGCAGCACAAGTATAGTAAAGAAACACAGTATGCCGTAGGCTAAGTAACGCCGCTGGTCGGTGTGCCAGTATACAATAAGACACAGCACCAAAGGCAGGATCCGGATTACCTCCACAAGGAAAGGCAAGAACTGAAAACAAACCAAAATAAGAGAAAACAGTCAGATAATGCCAGGTTAAGGTATTTTGTTACAGATGTTAAGATTTAGAGAGTAAATGAATCTGAATGAATACAAAAGAAATTTTTTGAATCCCTGCTCCTTTTAGCGGGAGCCTCAGTGGCCCAATGGTCAGTGCCTGGACTCTGGGCCGAGAGATCTGGGTTCGAACCCTGGCCAGGGGGACATTGCATTGTGTTGTGTTCTTAGGCACTTTACTCGCACAGTGTCTCTCCCCGGCCAGGAGTAGAAATAGGGGTTACTAGCAAATTGTCAGGGAGGCCTGATGAAATGCTGGGGGGGAGGGTAACTTTACGTAGAACTAGAAACCTATCTAGGGGGGTAGTGGTGCTACATGGAAACCAAGGTAAGCTGCCACGAGGTGGGTCAGTAAGCTCGATTACAGACTTTACATTTGCTTGTGCCTGTAAGGAAATTATAATCCGTAAGTTGCTGCCCGACGACCGACGAAGCTGCCAACAATCTTGTCGTAGCTAACGATTTAACGAGATAACCAGGGGCGTCCTCACCTGAATACAACAATTTCTTTTTCCTTCGTGTCGCTCGTTTGCAACAATGGCCGTTCCCATGGCAATTCCGAGAATAACCTTTAAATCTCTAAAGGATGCGTCATCACTTTCCCTCGCTCCCATGTGATGATCAACGGCAGCAGCTGATGTTGCCATGGCATCTGACAGGTAAATGTCCATAGGCATCAGTTTGCCATCAAACTCTCGTTCATTGGCTGGCCGGTCAAGTCGTTCAATCCCGTTAGGTGACATCATCAGTAGTTCATAATCTGGCTCCTTTAGGGAGTTAGTGCGTCTCCATTTGTTTATGGTGATACCGCTTATGTAAATTGGCTTCACGTCATCAAGGTCCTCCAGTGTCAAAGCTGTGGAGATATTTATTCCTCGTGGCATGGAACGTGGACACCTCGGGCAGCGCAGAAAGAGGTCGCGCCATGAGATCCCGGCACAGCCACAATAACCGACGCTTGCTGATGTGTATAATGCTTTTTGAATGCGCCATCTGTAAGTCAATTATGCGTCAATCAACTCGTAACATCATCATTCCCTCTTCCGAGTAACCCCCCGGGCATTTGAGCTTAAGGAGACTTTTTCGTTCAAATTCCGGCCTCGCGGGGACAAAATTGTGTTCAAAGGCCCCCCCAAAGTTACAGATTTTTTGTCAATTGTTTTGTAAAGGGGTCGCGAAGGACAGTTAAATGCCTGCTGGTTGCATGGTGTGGGGAATGTTGAAGCTTCCAACTTATCAGCGCATTATTACATAGTGTTATAAATGGCTACCGAAAAAAAAGGGTAAATGCAGGGTTTATGCAGCCATAAGCCACTATCAATATTGCTAGACCTCCTAGGTTGGAAGAGTCCTCTCATGAGCGTTGGAAAAACAAAAATATAGAATCAAACCTCACACTTTCGAATACAACTAAGCCATAGAGAATAGAGCAATACCCTTTATACCATAATATCAGCATGCATTTTCTCCATTCTCTGTTCTAGTAATCAATGCCTCTATTCTTGTGACCTTAATGTTTGATTCAGGGTTGATATTGTAAGGAGAAATTAGATGTTGGTCACTCTTTGGGATTAAAATTTTAGTGCCAATGAAACCAGGAAATTGAAGTCTGGTTCTTGTGCAGAATTCACCTCACCTGTTGTACACGTGACCTATACGTTGCTGTATTGTACCAATGATCGGTGCACTCCATAGAAAGAGGGTTGAAATCGCTAGCAGCATAAAAAATATTTCATCATCGTACTCTATCTCCAACACTCTTCCATTGAATACCCTCCAGTAAATTACGAAGGAGTAGGCATAAATTACCAACATCAGCGTGGCATTTCTGCGCATGAGCGGGAAAGAAGACCACACAAGAAACGTCGGAAATATCATGAGGATCTTCATCCAATTTGGAATATAAGCCAGAAAAGTGTCGATAAACCACGGAATGAACACCAGGCCGAAGAATACGACACAAGAGGTGATAAGGAAAGTAAAGAATGCTTTTCCTTTCGGGATCATACCTCTCACCACTCCACAGACAATGGCTACCGTCATGGGAACTGCGAAAAGGATAAATTGCTGATTCACCACCTCTGGAGATGCATGGCGTTCAAGTTCGCATTCTTTCAATGATATATCAGGATTGCGCTTGGCAAGTTTCTTACAGGGCTTGCTTCCACCTCTCAGAGTACGTCCAAACAGGAAATCAACTACAAAGGCCAGTGGGCACGCGTAGGAGGACCAAAGGAGAATTGGAATAATCAAAGCAACAAATATCACCATGGTGAACAAAATAATCGAATCCAAGATTCCTTGGCAGGGTTTCTTCCAGTTGCAGAAGATTCCACTTCTGTTGCGCATGTTCTCGAAAAACTGTTTATGCCATTCGGGGTCATCCTTCTTTCCATGTCTGTATTTCCAGTCAAGGTATGCAGTGCCTGTGTAACCACCCCCTGAGATACAGCTTAGGTAATCTATGTTGACCTTTTTCTGCAGCAGTCTGCGCAGGACACCCGAGCATAATGACGCTGACCGGATGCCACCGCCGGAAAAAGCAACTCCAATTCTCGCCATTCTTCAACTGCAAAATGGAAGGACAGAAAAGAGCTTAGGAACCAGGCATTGTTTATCACTGCGGGGAGGGAGATGGAGGATGTTTGGGGGGGACAGAGGGGAGATCAACTCTGGTCGCCAACAGAGTATGAACTGGGGACTATTAACTACCAATAAGGGTGTATCATAACAATGTTACACAGCCTATTCGGGGGATCAGGTTAATGTTATCGTTGTACAACCACAATTTCCCCGCCTCCGTCTCTTAGTTTTTCCAATTAGATGAAAAAAAGGCGGGGATGCGAAGCGGAAAAAGAAACCTTCCATGCAGAAGGATAAGCTGTGATATCGGTTACCACTCACTGCGTCAAGGTCGATGCTTGTCAAGGAAATAATACTGGACAGGATGATATGACAGGAAAATATCTAAATAAGGGGGCAAAATATCTAAATAAGGGGGCAAACAAAGTGTATTGATAAAAGGGCTTGGTAAACTAAAGAAGGTCTCCAATCTAAATTCGTGCTGAATGACACAGTTTCGTATTAGAATTATTTACATGTAATCGGGTTAATTAAGTCGTATGAAGCATGCATTCTGAGCATTTTTAGTGGGAGTAGATCAATATGTGATTATATAGGAGCAGGTTTTTACTCATTACATGATCAGAAATAATTACGCAAAGAATTTTCAGGGCAGATAATAAACCATCACATCTCAACCAACGCTGATTGTCAGTTGTAAAGGGATTTTACCATGACATTATTGTTTAGAGTTGCGATCAAATTATTGTGTAAGGAATGCATTTGATATTCTAATTCGCTACCCCGCTCAAACGAATATAAAACATTTATCATTCAATAAGTAACCACAATTGGGGTGTGCCAATACGAGCCGTATGCGACCCTCTATTATGCCTTCGTCAACAAAACTGATAGGAATGATACATCAACATAGTCATTTGAGTTGGAAATTTCACATTGACAATGTGGTGCTAAAAATAAGTAGAATAATTGGAATTATTGCCCGCCTTCGGCATCTCGAACCTTTTACCACTCTATTAACTATTTATCGCTCTTTGATCCTCCCTTACCTATCCTATGGCGTGGCTGTTTGGGGCCAAGCTGCTAAATCCCATTTACAAAAAATCCTCGTCCTACAAAAACGCGTTCTTCGGCTGATATATTTTTCTGAACCCAGAGCACATGCGGTGCCATTATTTATCTCTTCAAAAATCCGGCCCATAAATATGTAATACCTTGAATCAGTTTCCTCAATCATGTTTGACGTCTCATTTCTAACTGTACCTACTAAAATTAGTAATCTTTTCATTAAAGCTACTGAAAAGCATAATCAGGATACGAGGTTCTCTTCTTCCGGCAATTTTTATATTAATCGATCGAGATTGAATCAAAGCCAGGGCTTTTTTGCTAGCTTCGGAGCTAAACTTTGGAACTCCATTTGCGATGCTCTTCGTCAACTCCCGAAGAGAGCTTTCAAAAAACTCTTTAAGGACATGTTATTTTCGTTCTTAGAGGCTGAGGATTACTATGTTGAATCGCCCCTTCTACTTCAAAAAATTACTAATTATAAACCGGCTTTATAATTTATATTCTACATTCTATGGTGTTTCTATTTTCTTTTGTTTAGTGATGCAGTTGTATATAAGAGTTTTAAGTGGCTGTCTTTTCCTGGAAATGTTATTAATTTATGTTTAAGTTTTATTTGTAATCTATCACTACTGGCTGTACCTCTAATTCCCGCCCGCCTCGACTAGCTCCTGCAATTTGCGGGCGTGAACGGTCTTCATGAACATGAAAGTTTGCTTGACAACCGATTAATGTTGATATCTTGTAAAACGTGCAGATTAGATTAATTATAATAATTAAGTAGATGTCAGTACAACTTATGAAGTTTAAAGGGTCTAACCCATGATAAATACATTTAAAATATCTCTAGATGCAGATATATTTCTTGGTTTATCAGATACCGAGGTTAACAGCTCGCTTTCGATTGTTTTAAAGTACTGAGAACAAACGATGATATCAGTTTTTCTTTAGTAAAATTCCTGTAAATCGAAGTCCGTTCGAACTTGTCAGAGAATTCGGAGCGTGATGGCGAATTTATTAATACTGCACGATTGGAGCTGTGAGCTGTGAGCTGTGGTATCGCATCAACAAAGCTTTCCCTGCGCAAAACAAACATGAAATTATTTGCTTGCTTTAAGCCGCATTTGCAGAGATCACATGGTCCTTACCAAAGAAAGTTCGCCTATCACTGTGAAAAGGTTGCTTGCTTCACTTCAATGACCTTTAAGTGAGCCTCTTAGCATACGCATGAATTCCTTAGCAAACATCGAGCCGGAGGTGGCGACAATCGTGATAACCGTAGCATTCAATCAGGACACACAATGATTCAAAGGTCAGAGTTGTTGAAAGTCATATCGACAACACCTTTTACTTTCAGAGCAGAGATACATTTGACAACTGCGACATTTTCGAAATTCTGAAGAAAGCATGAGAAAAATATTCGTTGTCATTTTTCCAGGTCTAAGATCAGCTCTTTATTTTTAGTGTCGAAAACAAACGGTATTCTCCTCTTAAGTATATGACTGATTACAAAAAATGTATATAGAAAGCAAGAATCGACGAAAATTCTGCGGGCATTCGCTAAGTCGGCTCAAACTGGAGATCCAAGCGGCGTAAATCAGATGCCGACGAAATACAAAATTTCTCACTCAAATTGTGTAACTAAAGGAAACGAGCTTGTTTAGTCCGCCCAAACATAGCGCACACATTTAAAAGTATTCGCTGTAACGGCCTCGTCCTTTATGATGTTCTATTTTCAGTAATTTGTTTGAAAGAAATGACCACTTCCCTACCTTGGAGTAGATTTAATGTTCTATGCTGTTGGGCCCTGTTGAATCTTGGCATTAACTCAACGGAATTGAGCTCATTTATGCTAATATATATTTGACATTTGTGTATTTCAATAATGACCGGAATTCAGATGCAACGTCACCGAGATGGGCTAATAGAGAGCTTAAGCACCAGACGTTCCTGAGGTCACGAACGCCTACCGGAAGTCATTAGAGGAACTATGTACATACTACGCATGTCATGACGTCCGCGTGGTCACGTCGCAGACGCCAGAACGCCACTTTTCACGTTGAAGGTAGGACGCCACAAAAATATGCTGTTATTTTGTTTATGGGAGATAAATTATTGACTCAAAACCATAAAAAGCTCTTCTACTTTTCATTAAGTGATTAAAAAACGTTTTCGTAGCGCGTAAAGTGGTTTTTGCTTAATCGATAGATTAAACGGGATTCGACAATGGCAGAAAATTTTCTCGCCAAGTCCGGGTGAGTTAAGTCATTTGATTTCATGTCCATTTGAATTATCAAATGCAGAACTAAGATTTTTTTAAACCGGGTTTAAGCTTATCACAAATTATTTGAGCGATAATTTAGAATTAAGACACTTAAGCGACATTTAGATACAATAACAAAGTGCAAAATGAGATAGATGATTGTCTTTCTGCATCGGTTGTATTTTGTAACTGCACATTGTATATCGTATGCATCTATGCTAGGTTTTGAGCAACCTACTACAAACATAAGAATAACAAATCTCGCTGTGATTAACGAATTTAGAAAAAGAGAAATGGTCCTCTAGGCATCCAGATCATGCACTGAAAACTTCATGCTCGCTCGTTTGTTCGCATTGTTTACAGAAGTATGAAGTGGTAAATTTCAAGTCGCTTAATAAATTGACGAATTATTCATTCTGTCAAGAGAGTGGGGTAAAGAAACTTATTCCCTTGCTCATTAAGGTCATATCTCTAGCACCTTTTAGCAAAGACATGTTAACACGGGTAGAAGTCCGTGCCTGAAAAACGTCGACTGCTTAACCTTCCTATTTCGCGCCAAGAACGAAGGCCTCGATCCAGTCTTACACGGCTTCTCTGCCGTTCGTGTTGTCAAGAACGTCTGGTGCTTAAGCTCTCTAATACCTTGCTCCAGTGTTGGACTGAATAGTATTTCTTGGATAAACAGAGCTATTGTCACAACAATTTTCTTCATAAAAATGTTACTTTTCATTTTTTCGTTTCTACGTCCTAGTGATACATGAAAAGCCAGCGAATCAGTCTTTGGAACGATCTTCTACATGGCTAGCATAGTTTACTAAGCATTAATCTTTGCCGCTTAACAACAAACAACAACAGTCACGCAAAGCATGCAAAGAAAAACTACGGAACATTAATCACTACGTTTCGTGACGCAAAAATGTTTTTTTTTTTTTTTTCGAAGAGAAACTGACCAGTTGTTAAATGTAATCATCCATAAAATATTTGGGGCTTACAGTGAGAACAAAAGTGAGATTTTCAGATATTGGAATTCTTGTTTTTCATTCTAAACTTTAATCACTATATAACCATTAACGAAAAAAGCGATAGTATATTTGGATATTGCTGATCCTGACATTACGCAGGACAATTCACCTATTAGGCGTTAGATTTCGATATGACTAAAACACCACACGAGTGCATACGCGTAACATACGAGTAACATACGGAATATACGGATACATACACACAAATACATACTACTAACATACTACTAACATACGACTAAAATACGAGTAACATACGGGTACATACGAATACATACGAATACATAGAGTAAAAAAATACGAAAAAATACGAGTAAAGTTCATACGAGTAAATTTTTACGCTAAGTAACGACAACTTAAGTAAAATATAGCATGAGAGAGCAAAAGGTATTTGGTATTTATTCGTCACGCATTACTTCCCCGACAAAGGAAAGATTGCGTTACAAGGGCACAGATCTTTGATATTAAACTGTGGCCTGGAGTCATGCCAAGTAATCCGATGTGAGTAAAAATTGGCCTGTTGCGCACACAGGGTGCCCACAGAAGCGGCGTGTTTGGTCGTTTGTTCGAAATATAAAGAAATGTATGGGAGAATATTGAAGAGTCGTAATATCGTAAACTTATATCAAGGAATGTCTGTAACAGTAAAATAAACAGTCAACGCAAAATCTACCAAATCGCTCAAATTCGTCATTTAGAACCACAGATCAGAAACGACAATACACAGCAAGTGAGGTAGGTTTATATTTATTTTGAGCCTTAACATAGACATGCCTTGATATAAGTTTGCGATGTTACGACTCTTCAATATTCTCCCGTACATTTCTTTATATTTCTATTTGGTAGATTTTACTGTGACTAAATTTAACGAAAGCCTTGGGGGGTCGATCAACTCTCCCCCCCCCTCAAACTGAACCGGGTACATGTTTGCTGACGTGAAAAATGCTTACAAAGCTTATAATTAGAGCTTCCTTTATGAGAAAAACACTCGTATTACTCGTATGTATTCGTATGTATCCGTATGTTAGTCGCCGTATGTATCCGTATGTTAGTCGTATGTATCCGTACGATAGTCGTATGTTACTTGTATGTATTCGTATGTATCCGTATGTTACTCGTATGTTACTCGTATGTATTCGTATGTATCCGTATGTTACTTGTATGTTACCCGTATGTACTCGTGTAGTGTTTTAGTCATGATCTTTAGATTTCACGTGTAGTGTCCCATGATTTTTTACGTAAACAAACCACGAAAGTTCGGACATCCGGTCTCAAGAAATTGTATCTCAGAAATCTCCACTTCTGTGGTAGATTAAAATACTGTGAGGTACAAATCTCTCTCAAACAAAGCTAGGTATATCAGTGTGCACTTGTTAGAACATTTCACGTGTACGAACTACGAGTTGCTATTTCACGTTCCCGTTACTATATAATTTTTCCATTGCTTAAAGTCTAGAAAAGTCAGAAAAAATCGAAAAGTTCCAGGTTCGAAATGTCCAATCAGAAGAATAAACGCGACTTTAACGCCATGAATGTGGCAGAACTTAAAAGATATTTGCTGGAACGTGGAGTTTCAGTAAGCGGATATTTGAATACTTCGCTGGTAGAAATCGCCTCTGCAGTCGAAAGAATGCATGGAATTTGCCAGTGGATCCAAACTTCGAAAAAGATCACACCAATGCTGCAGAAAATTTAGTAATTCCTGAATCCACCCGAAGACCGCCAACAACTTCAACTCGTCGCCGCCGTTCGGGTCAGGGGTTGTACGACACTTTTAACTATTTAATTTACTACTCCACTGATTACGACAAGCAGGGACTCGCTGCTTACAAGTCATTACTTTGGGAGTACGTGTGTTTACGTTTTCTTTATTTTGTAGGAGGTTTTTTTTGTCTTTTTCGATCACCAGATTCTTTACTTCGCACGCTTGAGTATTTGCTCTCGGTCTCTTAACCCAGATGCGTGGGGCAAAATCTTCCAGGGAGTACATCGCAGCTGCAAATCTAAGTCTTTTTTGAAACAGGGTAAAGGTGCAAACCGAGGCAGTGTACTTTAGGCAAGATGTAAGTGTAAAGGTGGTCGAGATGGGGGATGTAAGCACATTATGTGCTTACATCCCCTATCTCGACCACCATTACACTTACATCTTGCCTAAAGTACACAGCCTCGGTTTGCACCTTTACCCTGATTCAAAGAAGACTTAGACTGAAAAATCCAAATTTGAAAATAAAGACTGCAAGTCTCTGTGGAGTTCTATTGTTATCGCTATCGTTTTCATTGAACAAAGACTGAATGCATAATTAATGTCTGGGTTTATATGGTAGGTACTCTTGCCGCGGTACGGTGGCTCTCAAGGGCCATCCGCCTACAAAAGTTTTCATGACTATATCGCGCGATAAGTTTTGCTAAGTCCATTCATTCAAAAATTTGCAATCAATATAATCGCGGGTTATAATAACTTATCCCGCGATAGAACACTGTATCGCGCGATAGAATAACTTATCGCGCGATAGAACAACTTATCGCGCGATAGAACACTTTATCGCGCGATAGAAAACTGTATCGCGCGATAGAACAATGTATCGCGCGGTAAAACAACTTATCGCATGATAGAACAACCTATCGCGCCATAGAACAACTTATCGCGCGATAGAACACTTTATCGCGCGATAGAACAACTTATCGCGCGATAGAACAACTTATCGCGCGATAGAACACTTTATCCCGCAATCGAACAACTTATCACGCGATAGGAAACTGTATCGCTCGTAGAACAACTTATCACGCGATAGAACAACTTATCCCGCGATAGATAATATGATCGCGCTATAATTTTATTACTAGCTCCCATGGCCCCACGACCATTAGCACGTGGTCACATCCATAGCAAGATGGCGGACCAAGTTTCGAAGGTGAGTAATTGTCCAAGAAATAAAGACTTTTATTCTTGATTTTTGAGCAAGAGACGGTAATCTTTGGGTTAAATTAAATTATATTTCTATGCCATCTTAGCAAGTGGGGTCAAGATCTGAGAGGATTCTCCAAAATCTGATATAACGTCAAAGCAGATTTTCGCATTAGCAAAAGATTTATTCGATAATATGACAATATCAAGATTCTCTTGATCACAAAAAAAACTACTTCAATCGGTTTGTTTGGCAATCCGGGGGCTGTAATTCATGTGCTAGTTAAAAAACGTATCTCTACGCCTTATATTCATAAACAGTCTTTCATCTTATACACCTTATATAGTTTAAAAATGTATCCCTACACCTTATATTCATAAACAATCATTCAAATATAGAGCAATAAAGTCCCTCTCAGATCTTTAACCCCACTTGCTAAGATAGCATAGAAATATCATTTAATTTAACCCAAAGATTACCATCTCTTGCTCAAAAATCAAGAATAAAAGTCTTTATTTCTTGGACAATTACTCACCTTCGAAACTTGGTCCGCCATCTTGCTATGGATGTGACCACGTGCTAATGGTCGTGGGGCCATGGGAGCTAGTAAAAAAATTATCGCGCGATAATATTATCTATCGCGGGATAAGTTGTTCTATCGCGCGATAAAGTGTTCTATCGCGCAATAAGTTGTTCTATCGCGCAATAAAGTGTTCTATCGCGCGATAAGTTGTTCTATCGCGCGCTAAGTTGTTCTATCGCGCGATACAGTGTTCTATCGTGCGATAAGTTGTTCTATCGCGCGACGCAGCGTTCTATCGCGCGATAAGTTGTTCTATCGCGCGATAATGTTGATTGCAAATTTTTTGAATGAATGGACTTAGCAAAACTTATCGCGCGATAAATTCATGAAAATTTTTGTAGGTAGATGGCCCTTGAGAGCCACCGTCTTCGTTATCGCTATTGTTTTCACTGAACAAAGACTGAATGCATAATTAATGTTGGGGTTATATGGTAGGTACTCTTGCCACGGCGAGTCCCTGCTTGTCGTAATCAGCGGAGTAGTAAATTAAATAGTTAAAAATGTCGTACAACCCAAACGGCGGCGACGAACCTTGAAGTTGTTCGCGGTCTTTAGGGAAAATGGATAAGAAATTAGCATATCATTTTCGAAGTCTAGATCCACTGGCAAAACCATTCTTTTGACTACAGAGGCAATTTCTATCAGCGAAATTTTCAAATATCCGCCTACCGAAATATATGATCTGATTCACTGACGAGGTTTTCTGAGCTCAATTTCGGAGCATTACACTGCGAGATTAAGAGCTTTGAGGTTTGTTTTCTCACAGGGTACTCCAGTTTGTCTCTATGTTTCAAGCGAATGATTATTCCCTTTATGTGATGGATAAACGAACTCAGAATATACTATTTAATCTTTATTTATTCATCTTTAATCACAGTGACGATATAGGGAGTTTATCTCTACTTAAACGATGTTAGTCCCTGGAACGGAAGTAACATCCGTTTCATCGGAAACAAACTGAGCAACTTTAGCCTCCATGCTAGCGCGATATCCCTCCCTGTGATAGGCGGAGAACTGTGTCGGCGTGAAAAACTGATTAGCGGTACTGTGATGTGGAAAAACCCCGCACATCGCTTCGGACAGGCCACGACACATGTTTCCATGGCAACATTCACAGCAACAGAACGTCAGCCTATTGGCCTCCTCCAATGATAACTGGGGGCCAGCACCCCAAAGCGCTGCCTCGAGATCTTCATAGATGTCACACAACGCTTGCTCCCACGTCACGTTGGGTGAAGTTCTCACCCTTTTACTTGGATGCCTGGGAGTTATGTAGAGAATTTCTCCCTCGCCAACTTTATTCTTCCTGTCGCTGTTAACATTCTTTTCATAATAACTTACTTTGAATCTGTAAGCACATGAGGGGAATAAACAATCCTATAAATCATATAAGATATACATGTGCAATTTGTTATGACGTCATGACTACTGCTGAAATTAATAATCGTCCATCCGCTAAAAGCATTTTCTGGAAAAATGGATGAGATCGTAAACGGAGGTTGCATGCTGAGCAAACTTGGCATGGGTTAAAGCCAACAAACAGATATAATATTTTGCAAAAAACAAAGAAAAAAGAACAAAAAGGAAAAACTTGACTTTATGAAGTTGGACAAATCAAAGTTTCAAAGATTGCCTCTAAAACAAAGCAACAAAGAGTATTTGTTCATCAAGTTTTGCATAAAGTACCTGTAGCTGCTTGGCTGTGACCCAGGGCTCCTCTCAACGAAGTTATCCCGGATATCCTCAGCAATATCTCGTCCATCCAGAGCGGAAAATGAACAGCCTAACTTTTTCCTTGCCATATCCAGAGCAATCAATAAGGATTCTTAGTAGTCTTGGTATTGAATAGTGCGTCACCCATCCACTGTCACAATCTTTTTAAGCCTCAGTTTCAGTAAAGGGAGAATGCCACGATTCTCAAGATGGCCGCCATCGCTTAAGGACAGAATAGCTGGCGGGTTCGGTCCAACGTTAATGATATTCATTGCTTTGCGATAATAGAGAATACCAAGGACACTGATCGTCAACCACCTGTCGACAAGATGTTATTTGATTCGAATTTCATAAATTTAATTTTGGAGCTTTCATCGTTTTGACATCAGAGACCCACTACTTTGGATTTCTCCTCTACAGGATACTTAATCACGTGGTGAGCAGTTGTGTAAAGTAATTGGAACAAAGAAACCCTTTACCACTGAAAAATCAAATCCCACACCACTGCCCTGGACATCAACACGGCGGCCAATGTACTGTTTTGGTTACCAATATGACCTCTGTTACACGTCATGTGAAAACGATCTGTTGAATCTGCGTGGCTCGAGCTACCCATTAACTCCCTAATATCGCGTCCACGCTTCTCCAATTTTAGCACCAGTAAGGGTGCAAAACTTTCACTGCTGATAACAGTCCTTTTAATTTGATAGGCAATCCCAGAAAAATACCTATAAACGTCCCTTGTGGTCAATGAAAGGTGATACTTAGAAAGACATCCACAAATAGGTTAGACATCAGGTTCATTAGATTCTATCATTGTTATGGACAAGAGGATGCTAGTCAATGGGTTACTTTTTCTCCCAAAGTATATGCCTATTATGACTATGATGGAATCCAACCAGACTGCCCTTGGTATGGGACTCCGCTAAAGCGTTTACTGTTCGGCAGGTATGCCGAACAGTAAAACGCGAAAATACATTTTCTCCGCCCCCTTACGATCCTTACCATCCGATAATCTATTTGCACAAACGTCATCAGACTGAAGAGTGAAAGCCAATTGAACAGACCTTCTCCGCTTTGGAAGGAATTTTTCATGACGTAGGATATGAAGGCGAGGACAGCAGGTATGCCGAACAGTAAAACGCGAAAATACATTTTCTCCGCCCCCTTACGATCCTTACCATCCGATAATCTATTTGCACATTCTTCTGCAGCAGTCTGCGCAACACTCCTGAGCAGAATGCCGCTGACCGAGCTCCGCCCCCAGAGAATGATAACCCAAACTTTGCCAAGGAAAGATCTGGAATTGCACTATTTTCACTGTAAGAAAAAGAGCACTTCAAAAAATGTATCCTTATTTGCATTTAGTCTGCGGAAAGAAACAGAAGTTATCTTTGAGTAAGAAACTTCTCTCATGGCTACATTTTCCTGTCCTTTTTCTATTTTGCATGTAATCACTCTTTCTATTTAATTCATTTATTGCTCTGTCAAGTTGTCTATACTCAGTTTCTCAGTTAAGTGTAAGGATAAGATCTGAAACCAACTGAATTTGTTGTTCTTATAACCTTTCCATTGTACTTCGCTGGACATGATGAGGAACCCACGCTATTTAACCCAGCTTCCACGTGGCCAATGTTGATGATGCGGATAGACCATCTTCCTTTAACCTAATTCTACTGTATGAATTCTTTCATACTATGATAATTGCGATCTTGCCGGAGTCAAAACTCTTGTGACTCAACCGTAAAATAGTTAGATGATTTTTGAAATACCGATCTTCCCCCAATAAGCGCCTGGACCACCCGGACGCACCTGGACGCACTCGGACGCACCCGGACGCACCCGGACGCACCCGGACGCACCCGGACGCATCCGGACGCACCCGGTTTTCCTTGTATCCCTACTATTTCAGAAAGTAAGGGAGGGGGAGCTTATTCGAAGGAGGCGCTTATTTGATCTATTAGCCAAGAGGGTGGGTGCTTATTTGGGTCAGTGGTGGGCGCATATGAGAGCATAACTGCTCATTCGAGGAAATAGGGTTCATTTCTAACTTTCAAGGATGTAGTCAGAGCAGCCACCCAGAGGAAAGGAAAGAAACAGGTGTGCGAGAAGGCAGACACGCGAGCCCCTTCTGCTTGCGTGCGTGACCCCTCGCGCGTGTCATTTGAACCGAGCCTTCAAAATTTTCCATTGGAGTCATCATGGTGAGCCAAACTTCATAACAATGCAGCTTAGCTCCGTGACACCAAAAATCATTCGTTAATTGACTTATGTACGAGGCTTAATTGACTGTGCAGTAACTCCTAGGCAGAATGTTAACTCCATTAACTCAGTGCTACGCTTGATATATGATTAAAACGAAACTTTCGGAATATCATTTCTAGGTCAGATAACATCATATGCGTGACAGCTTTGTCTCTTGAGGATGGGGGCATTGGGGCCTATGGGAAACCGCAAAACCGGAGAAAAAAACTTCCAAAACCGAAAAACCGACGCAAAAAAGCAGCAAAACTGAAAACCGCATGCCGTGACCTGACAAAACCGCTACATTTTCACCGTTAGAGGAGTCAAAAAGGAATACCGAAAACAGCGTCAGAGTTTTCGTGAAAACCGAAAACCGAATGCAAAAACACGTAAAATCCGCAAACTGCTCTGAACATCAAAACCGAAAAACCGAACCTTTTTGGCCCCAAAACCGAAAAACCGATTAAAAAAACAGTCAAAACCGCAAAACCGAAAATCTCAAAGCCCCCCTCCTTGAGTCATCGCCTCTTTGCAAGATGATAAATTGACTTTATAAAGTAAACTTAAAGGTATTTACATAGTTCACGGCTGCGAGTACAACATTACCAGCGGCTGAGAGTACAAACATTAAAAGCTGCTCCGTCCGTGTACATAATATTGGATATTGGATTACAATAAATAAAACAAAAGGAAAGAAAAAAGAAATAAAATTATTGGTTTTTTTAAAAAAAACAAACACACATGACTAAAACATATATCAACAAGAACTGGGGGTAATTAAACGTATTACATGTCCTTGCTTCAATCTACAAACTTGGTTAGGATTACTAGATTAGTTCTGTAAGAAATTCTTGTTATATAAGTTATGTTATTGAAATCATTAGTGTAATCTGCAAGTATTGTTTAAATGACTAAAGTAAAAATTTGTTAAGGTCTCAAGCTAGCGAACAACAATATTTACTTAACCTGTTTTGAACGCCGAACAGGAATTTATGCTAATTTTGCTCTGATCGCGGAAAGGAACGATTTCATCTGAATAATAGCATTCTAATCATTTTCTCTCTGAGTAAAAAGATTCTCCAACAAACTCCCAAGTAAATGATAGTCCGTGGAGATGGAGGCTTTGATCGGATTTGCTCTCAAGTTATTGAGTGATGATAAGGTATCTCTATTTGAACGCTTGCTGATGATATTGTTCGTGTTCATGATGCTGCAAATTAAGTTGGATCCTGAACCCTCACTGATTTACGAGAAAAATTGGAGATGGTTGGAGACAAAGCAAATAAAATAATCGGAATTTAAAAGTTTTTACCTTGCAGTAAAGGCCAAACTTTTCTACCCGCACCCGTGTCTGTTGGCGAGACTTACAGTAAGAGACTTGAGGTAACTTTTACATACCCAATTGAGTTCTACTTGCCAAGGATGCAAATAAATATCTTCAAGATAATTGACCTTCAAGTTCATTCATGCGATGAGGAGAAAATGGTATCTGGGGAGTCTCAATGGGGGTTAAGGCGTTAAGCGTAAAAAAATTGCAAATTTCAACCGTTAGCCGTAAATAAAAATACTTAAAAAAAAATTCTGTTGACAACAATGGAAAGATATTGACCGTTAGCCGTAAATTGACTAGAATTTTAACCGTTAGCTGTTATAACCATTACCCTGTTGAGATCCACTATCTGCTGAACGAATAAGTATCACCTACTTCGAGTCTTCTACGCCGCGGTCAATAATTCCAGTTAAAAACTTAAAATAAATGTTATTTGATTAAATCTTCATTGAGTACCTCGGATGACGTCTTATTGACTCTTTAACAAGCCGCTGCCTGGGAAACACACCAGGGGAACCAGAGGTAGCTGTGACAATGAAACCTGTCTGGACCCTGGCTAAGAAACAAACTTTATCCTAACAGGGGAGGGATCAAGTGACCTCCTGTATTTTAATACCGTCGCGCGTCGTTGACTTTGACTGATCAAATTAATTTATCACAAGCGAGTGGCTCGTTAGCATGGTTAGTTCCTTCGTAATTTAGCGCTTTAACCAGGTGAGGTTATCTTTTATTGTGGAATACACGCTGCGTCTGGGGTCAATCTACTTAAATCTCGTTGGGTAAGTGAACACGAAACAAACTAGTGGTATGATTAAGTTTGTTTAGCGTCTATGGCAGAAACATTAGGTTAATAATACCGTTTTGTTTGAACAGCGTTAGTAGTCCCCTCTATTAACTCTGGTTTGAAAAGGCCAACTATTCATAAGTTAATCAACCGACGACATCGATCAGTTGTCTATATTGCGTTTGAGAGATGTACAGAAAGAAGTGAAACATAGGTTGGTGCGGAAGGGTGAAAGCAAAGCAAGAAGGAAAAATAGTTTCGTGGCGTGTAGAATTTCAGAGTTGTCGTATCACATAAGATCGTATCACATAAGATCGGTAAACTATCTATCCTCTCACCGATCAATGATTAATACTGGTCACACAAAAACCTTTTTCTGGGAAACTCGCAACGGGCAGATTTGAACAGACACAAAAAGACTCGCGTGTTTACATGTAGTGACTTCATGGTTGACTGATCGTTAAATATATTACTGGGAGAGAATAACAATACTTATATTTCCTTTCTTCCTCCTCGTCGATTTCTGAGTTGTAATTTTTGCCAGGTCTAAGGACTTCTGGGCGCAAGTAAAAGACTAAGACTTTGCTTCAAAAAGGAATGATACTTATGATAATGATAACATTAATAATGATAATAATAATAATGATAACTAATAATAATGATAACAATAATAATAAAAAGAGGGTCTCAATGGGTTTATGGCTTTTACGGTTATCGATTAAGATTAACTTCGTTTCTTTGTGATTAAAAGAAAACTTAACTTTTCGTACGACTTACGGTTAATATTCGTCCATGCGTAAATGTTTTGGCTGTTTTGCGGCAAAACGCCCGTTTAAACGGTTCCAATATTTAACCAACATTCGTTCAACAAAAGTTGAACGGATGTTGGGAAAATGTTGGACGCAAAAACAAAGTTGTTGGGAGGCCTTTCAAAGGCCTCAAAAAAGGCCTTACAAGGGAAAAGTTGAATCGATGTTGAATGAAAGTTTAAACCGATTTAAACTTGATTCAACACGCTTTCAACAAGCTTTCAACATTTTTACGTTTTCAACAATGTTGGACGACCTGTTTAAAGGCACCGAATATTTGTTTCAACAAAGTGTTGAATGCATGTTGAAGCAAATGTTGAAACCGTTTAAACGGGCCTTAACGGTTAACTCCATTGAGACCCTTTTACAACCACCGTAACGGGCTGCTTTTAAACGGAGAGAGTGTTTTCTGAAAAAAAAAAACCAACTAACAAACAAACAAACAGACGCCTAGATATGTGAAGAAATAATGGAAGGATGTAAGGGCAAGAGAAAAGTGGGTTAAAAAAAACAAACAAACAAAGATAAAAGAAATAATTTGAATATATCAACAAAGTTGAAATGGTAAATTGGCCACCGTAACGATTACAAAAGCTGACGTTTCGAGCGTTAGCCCCTCGTCGGAGCGAAGGGCTAACGCTCGAAACGTCAGCTTTTGTAATCGTTACGGTGGCCAATTTACCATTTCAACTTTGTTGTTATATCCAAATTATTTCGTTACCCCCACCGACGCAACCCCAAACAGTTTCTTTAGAAACTATCAGCCTTTATTAAAAAATAAAAGAATATGCCTAATCGTTGCAAGTCCCGACTCAGAACTGTGGGAGAACCCCTTTACCAGGCTCTTCAAACAACATTTCCACATGTTTCTCGCTTTTTTTTTTCTCAATAGATTTTTTAACTAAATTTGGTCCAATCTTAAAGTCACCAGTTGAAAGTTTACGTTTGAGCATCGTTCAAATTATTTTAACTTCTTAAACAGAAAATGGTCAAAACTGGTTTGGCTTTCTCTGGCGGCGGAGTTCGGTCAGCGGCCTTCTGCTCTGGGGTCCTGCGTAGACTGCTTCAGCGAGAGACCAACTTGGATTATCTGAGCTGCGTGTCAGGGGGTGGTTACACAGGCTCTGCGTACATGGACTGGAAGTACCGTCATGGCAAGCAAGACAGCAAAGACTGGCACTTCAAATTCTTTGACCATCTGCGCCAGCGGAGTGGCATTTTTTGCGACTGGCAGCGGCCTTTACATGGAGTATTTGATTGTACAGTTCTTTTCTGTCTTCCAGTTTTCGTCACCCTCGTTGTTCCATGTATTTTGTGGAGTGCTTACGCATGCCCACTGGCCTACGCTGTCGACTATCTTGCGGGGGATATCATTCGCGGCGGAATCATAACACAGTGTGACAGCTCAGCGCTACTGGTGAACGAAACAGTCCCAGAATGCAAAGAGCGACGGGAGAGGAAAGCTATTACGAGATTCCTTTTGTTTGGCGCTCCTCTTGTCTTGGCATTTGCTTCTTATCTCATTGCGCCAAGGATACCCGTGTTAAAAAACGCCTCCTCATTCCTAACCACTGCGTTTGGAGTCATATTTGGCCTTGTGTTTTTGCCCTGGTTTTTCCATGACGTGCTCGAGTTCCTACCTGATTGGATGAAAGTTTTAGTCATTCTACCCACCGTTGTGCTTTGGTTTTCGTTTCCTCTGATGAGAAAAAATGCTACGCTTGTCGTAATTGTGTATTTCTATGCGTACATTATTGTGAGTAGAGTTTACAAGACAAGCCTCAGTTTTTATCCGTACACAGACCACTTTTTTGCTCAGCAGTTGTGGGCTTCAGGTTTACTCTTATGGATCTCACCTCTCTTAGGAATGATACAACAGCGTCTGGGTCATATTTACAACAGGTATGTGACTTGTTTGTCTCTCCTTTAGCTAGTTTAGGTGCAACGGTGCCTTGTAATTGTAACAGAATTGCTTTGTAATTTACGAGTACCTGACAGAAATCTTTAATTTACGTTTCCGATAGCGGAAGTTATTGCTCAACTTATTACATGAAAGGGATGTGATAGTTTCTCTTACTCGTTGATTAGAAAATAAACGACGTACGATCAAGTCGAGCTCCGGCCATTATGAAAACGCCGCCATTTAATCAATACGAGCCCTCATTACCCATGGAATGAGAATGTGTTGCGAGCGCACTCGTAAAAAATCACGTGTGCAAGGGGGACGCGCGTAGGCTGTGCAAATAAGCACCTCTACCTTGTTTGGCTTAATTGGCGTATCAACTCTAAATACGCGATTTAATGTTTCCTCCCTTTGAGTTTTTAGGTGGCGGCTACAAAAAGCCTTGTTTACGCCAACCAGTCGAGGATGGTGTGGTTGTGCTGGTATTTCCTTCCGCGACTTTTTCCTCAGCTGCCCATATTTCAATCACAAACAGCGTCGTAACCTCGACCCCGAAAGACCGCTGACCTTGGAAGATCTTGAGAACGTCAAGCCTATCTTTATCAGCAACGCAGCGGTCAACCGATGGCGACGCACCACCTCCCCCACGGAACCTGACTACGAAGCACTTATCATGTCCCCCCAAGGGATTGAACGGCTGGACCGACCTGCGCATGAGCGTGAATTTGAAGGTAAGCTGATGCCGGAGGATATTTATTTGTCCGATGCCATGGCAACGTCAGCTGCTGCTGTCGATCATCACATGGGCGCCCTGGAAGGTGAAGAGATGTTTAAAGACCTGAAGGTCACCTTGGGAATTGCTATGGGTAACTCTGTTGTCAGCGACCCGAGGCATGTCAGGAAACTCAATATTTGTCTTCAGGTTGGTAAAACTGTCAAGTTCCTCCGGTCTTCCGGAAGAGTTATGTCCTTGGCCAAACGATTATCCGAAAAAAGAATTATAAAAATTTAAGCTGATGAGCTAAGCTTCGGGGGCTTATGTCATATTTCGAGGAGGTTCTAGGGTGTCCTTGATTCTTAAGACAGCAGAATTCAAAGCTACATCGAAGTTAAATGAGTTCAACCGGTAATTTGTTACGTCGTCTTGTTTTTCAGATTCTTCCGTACTTTATTGAGATATGCAGAGTCTCTCCACTTTTGATATCTTATGTTCTCTACTACAACTTTGACGGCGACCACTATCTCACCTTTGGAGTATTTTGTTTCTTCTTGGTTCTGTTGCTTTTGACCGTAATCGCCTTGATACCTACGGGATCTCCAAAGCCCAACCGTATGGAGAGGATGGCCAGGTTCAAATATGTCTTTCTTGTTGCCACTAACAATGATTTAACGTTCGCCTTTGAGGGTCTGACAATCTTCGCGGAAGGACAACCTTTGTGGCATTTATTCAAGGATATTGGTATCTCTGTGTATGCGTGTTTCTTAAAATCCTTCTCTATAACGCCACCGCGCATAATGATATACATGTCTGCTACCTAGGCTTCCCTTCATTCCCCAACTCCACCCCCACTTTCACTTACGGTACTTGAGTGCGGACGTTTTTGGGACGTGCATGGCGAATGAAAGGAGAGTGCACTACTGTTGGCGCACTTCGATACCGAAAAAGTTATTGGAAATCTTTTTTTGTAGCATTTTAAACGAAACTCTCCCGAAAAATTACATAAATCAAGTGAAAGTGAAAGTGAATGATTTGATACCTTAACAGCAGCATGGGCTGAATTGCTAAGGTCTATAGTGTTACTAAGGTTGAGATCGGATGTCAACATTATTTCAACATCCGGTTACCATCCGCGTCTGTGGTTCAATCCCTTATGACCAAAAAGCATTTCCCCACGCATTTGCTAATATTAGCTATTCAACATTTTATATTTAAAGCCATACACACCACAGGTGAAAGACCTATCACCTCTTAGTTCTAGAAAAGTCTCGATGAAAATTTTCCAAATTTGTAATTGAGAGGAATGTCTTTTCGTGATCAATTCTTTTTCCCTTTAGGTACTTTGCTGTTCACATTCCTTACATCAGTTATGTTCGGAAAACGCTCGGGATACTAAACCTGGGGCCCAGTCCTCCTCCTGTGTTGCGTCTGAGTGATGGCGGCCATGTTGAAAACCTTGGAATCCTGCCTCTTCTGAGACTGAGACTAAAAAGGATCGTCTCTGTATATGGTGGATGTGCAGCTTCAGAACAGGCGTTTTGTAACACCTTGCAGAACGCACTCGAAATGGCCAGGAAAAAGTTGAGATGTTCATTTACAGGTATGGATGGTCGAGACATCAACGAAGACATTCGAATGAACTTCGTGGAGAGAAGCCCTGGAAACCAGCCTAGGAGTTACAGGTTTGTGATTCAGTTTTAAAGGCCCTGTTGTGTTGTTTAATAGCTTTCATGTGAGGTCCCGCACACAAGCGTCTCCTTTTAAACTAGTTAGCGATACTCATTCCTATCGCAACTAAGTTTTTGGACCAACCAGCAGGGTGTAGTCAAGCGATTTTCAATTTACATTTAAGAATGATTGGGACTTTGGTTTCTTTTTTACCAACCCTCTGCTCTTGCGACCATTCAGGTGCAAAACTAAAAACAACCGTAACTTCCCTGGTCCCTTGCCTTTTCCCGCACTTCAAACAGTATGAAGTTTCTACTCTGAGTTCTTATTGGCCCCTTGCAACGGTTCCTTTGTTCTGATTGGAGCTTGTGAACAAGGCGTGCTTTTGGCTTAGTGAACCCCCCCCCCCGCCACACACACCTTTAAAAACGTTCCTTTTGTTAGTTTTGGCTTAACGTCCTCAATCAAAACGCACTTTTAAGTCTGCACCATAGAACAAGCTCGCCCTAGGCAATTCATCAAAGCCACAGTCAAATCTAGTGAGAAGCTTATTCTATCTCACAAGTCGGACAATCTGTTAATACTGAAAGAAAGTCTTCTCTATTACTTCAAGGTTCAAAGTTCACTACTTTGACAAAGATGCAGAAGGAGACGGTGACTACAAAGTCGGTGAGGCAGAAGTGCTTTTCATTGCTCCAAGACACCCTTATAAGGGAATCAGGATGACGCAACCTATGACGTGGAAGGAGGCGTTAAGTGACATTGACGGAAATCTTGACGAAGGCTGTTGGGGGACTGGACCAGAGCTTCAGGCAAAGGAGGTCGACAGGCTGACGTTCTGCTGCTGCGAGCGTTGTCATGGTGACACTTGTAGGAGTTTTTCAGAGGGGATTTGTGGAGCATTTCCGCAGCATTCTACTTCGAATCAATTCTACACGCCAGAATTGTTTGCTGCTTATCATAGAGAGGGATATCGCGCATGTTTAGAGGCTAAAGCTGCTGAATTTCTGAGGAAGCAATCAGCCGAAATGCTGGATGTAAATCACATTCGTGTAGAGAATGTTGACGAAACAGAGATCTAAGTAATTCGCAAGATTTTTGGTATTTGGTCGAATGAAACAGTCAGCATTAGATTTTTGGCGTAGAGTTAGATAATAAAAAAAAAAACACAATGTTTTTTAAAAAAATGGTTTAGGGTTAGAAATTTTTGGGCTCAAAAGCTCGAGTGAGCAAACAACGTTTTAAACTATAGTTTTATGAAATGAAATTTCGAGTAAAGATTTGTAAACTTTCCCCAGCTGTAGCGAGTTACAGTAGCAGTGCAATGGAATGGAATACAGGACAGTTTTAAGGAAAGTATTACAGTGCAAAGTAACTGACGTTAAGTGATGTAGTAGAATATTTTTCAAGATACCTTCATGCGTGTATGCCTTTCCTGTGGATTAGAATTTCACCTGCAAGATACCCACACAAGTTGTCATACAATCGTAAAAAATATTCAGTTGTATTTGAAATGTCGTTCAGAGGCGTTAAACAAGAAGAATATGAAGTAAATATTGAGTGTTCAAAATTGGTATATTTCTGAGGAGGAAAGCTATCACTTATTTTAATCCCTCGTCCATGAGCGTTAATTAGCAACCTCTCTAAGAAAGCTGACGAATGCTACGATTCTACTGGAGGGGACTGGCATCCAGTTAGACCGCTTTGAAATGGAACGACCAGAATAACGCCACCACGATGGTGCGCCATAAGGCTCGTAACAAATAACATTTTCATTCCACGTTTTCCCTCACCCTGCCCCTCCCCGTTCACCCTTAAAAAACTGTACGTACCAATATATGTATTTGTAACCTTTATTCAGCGAGTACATCAAGTCGCATTTTAAAGCTTATCGCTATCTATACTTCTTGCTTAGTCGGTATCTATCTGCAATAAAGTCACCTTTAGAGGTTCAAAAGTACACTTTAACTTTATCAGCCTCGCAGTTTGCAGACCCAAAGTCGCAAAAGCCAAACATCTTCATTAAAGAAATGAGGTTCATTCTTCTTTGAACGACAGGATCTTTTTGGTCACCATCAAAGTAATGTTCAGGAAAGAGCATTTTACTCCCGTCAGACGGCCCTGCGGAAAAATGCAATCGAAGTTCTTCACTCATTCATTTATTCAACCATTCAGTTATCAATTACCTTATTCAAAGTTATGAAAGAGAAGAGCCGTATGAAAACAATTCACCGAACCATTCAACAAAATAAAAACATCGCTAGGTTAAGAATTATTAATAAAATTCCGTATGAATCCGTTGAAAACAAAAACTGACCTCCCATCACTTTTATCTAAAAAAGTATTTAGCTTTTGTTTCAAAGTGAAAGACAATACTTTTCTTGACTGATTTGTGAGGTTAATAAAGATGTAATAGTGTCTTAGGTCATGCTATAATTTCCAATTCCTGTTCCAATTTTTTTGGTTTTATGTTTTGGGATGTCATCTTACTGCAAGGATCTGATCTGTTTTAGCTGCTAAAGTTAAATAGGAAATCATTTGATCAGAGGATCAATGTTTCATCTCAGGGCTGTACGGGAAACTAAAGTTGCTCATTGTTAACAGCACAAGAACCTATAAAAAAAACTATTATTCGAAATCATAACAATACCAGAACAGTCAGGCCAAGGTCCGTAATTCCCAGGTCCCAAATTCTACCATTTTCCACCAGAACACAGGTAAACCCAAGGTGGACGGAGGGCGAAGTCGAAATTTTTTTCGCACATTAGAGCACAAGCAGGGTCCGAGCCGAAATACAGGCCAGAACACCATTCTTAGGAGGCTTGTACAAGGGACATTGTTCTTCTGTAGAAAAAATTAAATCACAAGCTTCATTTCCCGGTTTACATTCATTTTAAAAATCACGGAAAGATCCATTTGAACCAGAAACTTGGCAAGGCTCCCTCGAGCAATGAGAACGAATGTGTGTTTTTACTATAAATCTCTTAATAAGTTAACTATAGATATTTTATCTACTACTGTATTTAGTTTGTATATTCTCCCCTAATTGGTGTCCCCAAATTAGCAAGGGATTTGTTCCCTGGCTAGACGGTTTTTGACACTTTAATAAAGTTTCTACTACTACTACTACTACTACTACGAGAAAAAGCGTCACTGCGCGTCGAGCATGGCTACCTCAGCCCTCTCTTGTTCTCACCATATGGCGAAAACGGCAGAGAAGCCGAGAGATTTCTCATTGATCTAGCCCCGCAGCTGTCCGAGAAGAGGCAGATAGATTACAGCACTGTCATTCATTGGCTGCGAGCAAAACTATCACTATCCTATAACTTCTTAAGATCAGCTGTGTGACGCGTAAGAGGCTCAGGAGGCAAACATGAGTTAAACACTGATTTTAGCGGGGCAGAAATCGCAAATGTGATTGGAAAGATAAAATGGACACATGTTATGATTTTAAAGCGCTGTGTGGAATATTTTTAGCCCTTAAATGCTCTGTATATCTTTTCAGATAGATTTTTATAAATGAATTTATAATAACTTTTAAAAGACTTTCTTGTTCTCTCTCCTTACGTCTTTATCTTTAATCTCCGAAAAAACAAAATGACTGCGTGCAATCTTATAAGCTACCCCTATAAAAAAGCCCTCTCACTGAGAAGCCTCTCCCAGGTGTTATGTCCAGTCCATTCCAACGGTTCCAGTTGTTTGGTTTGCGCATGCACGTGGTCATCGCTTTTGGATGTCACGTTGTGTGTTGTAGCTGACAAAGTGTTTGTTATTATGGAAACAGCCATTTATTTAGAGAAGACTTACGGTTGTTGCACCAGGGAGTCTCACAACTAGACTATGCTTCTCCGGGACTGTTTTTTTGATTTGAGACGCCCAGTAGCTATCATTCCTTGGACTTAAAATTCAACATGTGGCCAGGGACTGTTAAAAAGCATCTTAAAAAATTCTAATACATCACTTAACGTTTACGGTACTTTGACTCGTCACCGTAATGGTTTCCATAAACTGTCCTGTAGTCCATTCCATTGTGCTGCTATGGCCGGGGAAAGTTTCCAAATCTTCTCGCAAAATGTCCTGTAAAATACCTTTTAGTCTAAAGAGGCGCTTTATCAACAAAAGGACCCTGTGTACTTACTTTTTAGAACTAATTGAAAGCTATATTCCGCTTTATTGCCAGCCCGATCTTTAGCCTCGCAAAATACTTGATACGAAACAGGTACAGAGTATTCCTCTCCAGATACTCTGTTGCACTGTATAGTGGGAGGTGCTCCAGAGTTGTCTTTGGCTAGTGGACGATCCCAATTAACTCTGATTACTGTCTTTGTGATATCATCTATTGGGCAATATGTGAAAACTGGGGGCTCCTGGTCTGGAGAGTGAAAATGATACATGTCATTAAGACCTCATGACTGATTCTTGCTGCATCTCATTCACTTGGTGAAGAAGCATTTTTCGCTACTGCTGTAAGCCCGAATGATGAGTCTTGCTGCGGCAATAGCAATGTTGGCAAGAAGAACGGTGAATATGATAAATCGAGGAATCATCTTTAAAGCGATGTCTCTCCTGAAAGATTTGACGAATAAGAGTTGCGAAGGTTTTCCTAGCTGTGGACATTTTTTATCAGAGATTAATAAATTGTCACTTTCTTCAGTTGTTTTTGTTTTATAATTGTCACAGGTGCAAGATTGCAAACATTTACTCGTCAGATGAATAAACTTTATTTCTTAAAGAATGATTACCAACTTGCATTTGGAAAAGCACGAAAGTCTGCTATTTTCCCTATTTTCGTGGCAACATATCTCCTTAAATAGAGCAACGCACGAATCTCGTATTTCCAAAAGTATAAATCCTGTACCTCACGCAAGGAAGGAAGATTTAACTCACGTTTGACTGATGTTTTTTAACATGAAAAAGTTCTGTTAATTTAAAAATCAATAGAACTTTTTCAACAGTTCGTCATATCAGTTACTTCTCATCAATAATTGTTTCAGCCGCTTTGAGATAATAAAATTCCAGGGAAAAAGTTGTGGCCTCAAGTATATGAATGCCAGAAAGAATATTCCCAGGCTCATATCTACTACTCAAGTTTAGATGTTAAGAGAGAAATATTTACCCTTTTAGACGGTCTGATAACTTTGATAGATATGTTTAATATTCAGAATTTGTACTAAAGTATGTAAAAAAGTTCTATCGCAGCTTTCATTCCTGAATTTTTCCAGCCCTGTTTATCTATATCTTTATTCTTCAGTCTTAGCTAAATACTAGTGACACTGATGATTGATATGCATGAATCAGATCAATTTCATGACTTTGACTTTGTTTTCTCAGCCGGCCGCTTGTGTTGAACTCAACCATATGATATGATTCATTTAGATGTAAATTTCTCATTCTTTATTTGAAAAACTGCGTTCTCCTCAAAGTACTTTTTATAAGCTGTAATTTTATATTTTGCGAGTCACAGGTGCAATATTTTAGTCCTTCAAGAATTCAGTCATCACCAGTGGAAGGAAGTTTTGGCTGACCCTTTTACTCCCAAGATCTAATTAGCAATTCTGCTAACTGTCTGCCATACAATTCTTATGATGTCAGCTCGAGGATTTTGGTATTGGATCAACTAATGATCCCCTAGCTGATATTTTTCTTTATTCTCATTACTCGTTCTGCTTGATAATTTAAGAATATTGTAAGAAGAAACTCTGTTTTGGTCATTCATGGGAGTTAGATAGTTAATTACGACGGAATTATTTTGAGTGAACGTCGAAGGTAATCCACAATGACATTGGTTCTACTTAACCTCGCTCCGTAATTAGTACCTGAAACTTGCGTCACCCCCAACCAATCAAAAGTAAAACTAAACTCCCACTGCGATATAGTCACTCTTGTAACCAAGCTTTTATATCTCAGACCAGACGATTTAGATCTTATGAGCGAATAAAACTCAGAAAGTTCAGGCAACATAATGTTTATTTTTATTGACATGTACATGGAGACATGTTTTTGAAATTACCCGAAGGTTTCTTGTGAACCTGTTAAAAAGAAAACAAAATCAGAATTGATATTCAATTTCATTTCGTATTCGTAACCTTTTTGCATAGTGTTCCGTCTTTTCATCCTGAATCTTATTGTTCGAGCTGAAATGTTTAGCAAATTATTGTTCAATCTGTCTGAAGCGTTTTAGACCTAGAAAATGAGCGCCAGATTTCTATCGCATGTTATTAGATAATTGCCAAAAACCGAATCACTTATCTTGCATAGAATCGAAAATGAATAATATATATTTTTTAGTTTAAATCTATCAATTTTTCAAGATCAAGAAATGCCAATGTTTTTTACTTGGCTTAAAACCTCACATTCTTAGGCCACTCATTCAGATTGCAACAAAATTTTTTCATAAAGAGGTTATAACATATAGATGCATTCCATTTTTCTTACCTTAGTGGCTCTATTCGTGATACACCTTAAGTGTATCAACGCTGCACTGATGCGGTCTGTCTTTGCAAAAAAACGGAGGAATGTAACCTGAGGTTGCCAAAGAAATGAAATTCTCCTTGACGGTCTGGAGGACATTGGGGTCGTTTATGTCGCCATCAAAGAAAAAACCGGGGACACCAGAAATCTTTATGGAAGATGGTTGTACTGTGCCTGGAAATAAACGTAGAAAAAATAAATTTAGGTAAAATCGACTCTGGAGCTCTTATTATTCCGAGATGATAAGGAATATATTGACTTTCAGACTGAAGGGATGCCTTGAAGAGAAGGAAACAAAGCCGATTGCATTGCTTCCGTTGGTCTTCCAAATGAAGCTGCAATCCCCTGCAGATACTTTGCAAACCCCTAGGAGGATAGTACACTCCATTCTCTTTGCACACCTCCTCGAAAAACTTTATCAAGCAAAAACTGGAGGATTTAGCGCTCATGTTTACAACAATCGTTTCTAAGCTTTGAACATTGTCCAAGTACTCCTCTTCTTCGGCACCTTTTGATTCTCGAAATACGCGTTTGGGCAGCATTTCAAGTAAAAGCTCTCTGAACCTTTGACAGCAGCCGAACATGGAGTACTTTTCCTATCTGAATATAATAACCTTTAATGCATTCATGTCGCCTTTATTTAAATTTCTACAGAGGCATGGGTTATTGAAGCCATTCAAAAAACGAGCAGCAGTGTTTTATCGGCTCTAAAAACGCTCGGCTCCAACTCATGTTTTTAAACCCAATAAAATACTACTGCTCGTTTTTCAAAAGAAAAAATATATATATATACATACATAAAGATGAGTTTCTGGAGTCGGACTAGTTCAAAAACATTTAATTGCTACTCGGAGTTTCATGCTTCCAACGAAGCAATCATCAGGCAACTGGCCAGATGCCTGATGATTGCTTCGGTAGAAGCATGAAACTCCGAGTAGCAATTAAATGTTTTTGAACTAGTCCGACTCCAGAAACTCATCTTTATTCACCGCTCTGGTCAAACCATCGAGCACTTTTATGGCAGATGAAGTCTTCATTTTCAGTTACTACTGGTAGTCATATATATATATAGAAAGTTTAAAAATTGCGAGGATGGACAACTTCTGACGTCAAAAATATAAAAAAACTTTAATAAAAAACGTTTCCGTCAGAGACCTTCTTCAGTTATTTACAACTTTTGAAATGAAAAAAGAGCATTAAATAAGA
>NC_142527.1:170200-220200 GCF_964205215.1 Stylophora pistillata
GTTGTTCATCGATATAGAGTCCTAAAGTGTGACGTCACGTTGCCATGACAGCATTTTTTTCTGGTCTAAACAGTTTAAACTCATACTTCAAACATGGCGTCTTTATCGATATGCTCACTCGTTTCTTTCTTTTCTGGAGAGCGGAAATCGCTTGATCGCGGAGAAAACCACTTCAAATCCGACCATGTCCAAAGCTTTATTTATTCCAGGGGAGTCATCAAAGGTGAAGTCCAAGCAAGCATGAAAAATAAGGACTACAAAGTCACAGTAAGTTGCCAATTTGGGATCACAACACGTATGTTCAATTCGAAGAACTCCCAACCCCGATTTCACCTCCAATTTAATGTTTATATTGCGGAATATATATTGCAACTTACGTGTCTGTTTCGAATTATCTTTTTATCAGATTTATCTCGATGAAAACCTTGAAATAAAAAACACAGAATGCGAGTGTCCTCGCGGCGAGTTCAAGTGCAGTCACGCGGCAGCCATATTTATTTATGGCATCCATAACCTTAGCAGGACGGACCTGGAATGCCAATGGAAACGAAAGCGAAAGGCAGAAAGCGTACAGTCTGCAAGCCAGATGTTTCCAGCGCCACCGAAGAAGAAGGATTACAGCCCTTTGGCGCGCGATCCTAGCCGAGAAGATCGGATGTGGCTGTACAGCGAACTAAAGCGCTATGGCAAATTTACAGGGACCTGCTGGATCTTGAGTCCCGAACCACAACCTGCTACCCCTCTCCCGATCAAGACGATTGAGGATATCATTTACTCAGAAGGTTTCCTTATGGCATCTACGAAGGAAAAACAATTAGAGTACTTGATTGAGAATGCCAAAGTAGAGGAGAGAACCATAAATGTTGTGAGCACCCTCACGGCTGGCCAGCGAAACAGCCCTGCATGGCACCAAGCTCGTAGAGGCCGCCTGACTGCCAGTAATTTTGGCTCCGTCCTCCAGGCAAAAAGAGTTACACCGTCTCTTATCAAGCGACTACTTGGGGAATACAACTTGAGTGGAGTTAAAGCAATTGCATGGGGACCGGACAATGAGACTGAGGCCCTGAAATCCTTCACCAACATCACAAACTTTACACCTGTACAGACCGGCCTTTGGCTACACGAGTCGGGAGTTCTGGGTGCTTCCCCTGATGGACTTGTGGGAGACGACTCGGTGATTGAGTGTAAGTGCCCCTACACACATCGAAATGCGACAATCAAGGAAGCTTGTGGGCACAAAGACTTTTACTTGGAGGAGAAGGAAGGGAATTATACGCTGTCTACCACACATGTTTACTGGCATCAGTGTCAAGGCCAGATGTTCCTGACAAAGCGCAAATTCTGCTACTTTGTTGTATGGACCACAAAGGATAGTGTAGTTATCAAGATTGAACGAGATGAATCTTGGGAGCACAATATTACTATCTTGAGTGATTTTTACTTTCATCAACTATTCCCAAAGATTACCGAGGGAGAACTTTGAAAAGTGGTGCACAGATGCTGGACATAATCAGAGTGGGGGGGGGGGGGGGGAGTGGGAGCTAATGTAAATAGGCAGTAGCTAATGTTAAAAGGTATTTTTTTAAATTTCATACATTAATTTCTTAATATAACATTACATATTCTACACTCAGATAGAGACACAAGATAAAGAACCCACATTTTTCCATTTAGCATAGTAACTTAATAATAAATTACATTCTTCCTGAAAGCAAGCTTAAACAATTTTTTTTTTGCAACCAATGGCTACTGGTAGCTGGTAACACTTATCCTGGTTACTCAACAGGGCCCAGGTACATAAAACTTATGCCACACTTAAGTAGGCTTGCATAGCAATGCAAAGGGAAGGGGAGAGAGCCAAAACAAAATCCATGCAGCACAGGTTATTTTTTCTGACTACCTCTCACCATCCCTTAAGCTAATTGAAGTGTGGCTTTAGTTTTATACACCTGGACTCAGGCTCCCAGCTTCACAGACACAAAAGTAAAACCTTTAAGCCAGCACGACTTTCACACTTGGAACTACTGGACGAAAGAATTCCATACTGGTCACATGCCCCTGACCTGGATTTAGTTGAAATGACAATTTAAGAATGTCACTGGTTTTCATTATAATCTATTTTCACAGAACACATAGTAGTTTGTATTAATGAACATAAAGGAGATGAATATCAGAAAAATGTAAAACTGACCACATCATATTTTTGACCAAAGCTATGTCAATACCATTTGATCTGTTACAGTAGGGCTTCTAGTAATACAAAAATAATATTAAAAACTCATTGTACTATAATTTAGTTGAAAAAAAGTTCTATTCAGTCAAATTCAAAGTCTTCGCAGCCATCCTTGATCAATGGATACTGCAAATTAACAAGAGCTGAGCACAGTTGGCATAGCTTGTCAGCATGGCACCTCAAAAATGCTGGGATGAAGCCAAGGATGCAAAAACTCTTAAGTCTTGCATTTGCACGCTCTACGTGGATGCGAAATCGAGCTATTGATTTTGTCGCCCTTGCCTCACTCTCTGTAAACTTTCCATTGTTGAGAAATGGTGGTATGTTCACTGAAACACCTCTTGGAACTACATCGCTGATGAGAAAACCTTTGTCTGCCAGAACAAGATCACCAGCACTCAAATGTTTACAAAACCCAGACTCTTTAACCATGACCTTGTCACTGACTGAGCCAGGAAAAAGATCACTAACATAGGTTATAACTCCATTTGGGGCAACCCCTATAATGACTTTGAAAGAGTTCATTCCCCTGTAGCTGGAATATGTAGCATTCTGCTGGGACATGAGCTTAGGTGCAGCAATTTCAATGTCTGTACAATCAATCACAATGCGGCAACTGCTGTACTCAGTGAAAGAAGATGGCAAACACATCTTGTTCTTTTCTCTAGATGGCACAGTTGTCATGATGTCTTTGAACAGGAGAGAATGCAGAACATGGACAAAAGTTAGTACTATGTTAGCAACAGTTGCAACACTGCATGAAAACAACTGGGCTAAATGTAGATTGGTATAATTTTGTTTCAGTTTCATCAGAGTGATAAATATCTGGTCCTCAAGTGTGATCGCCTCAACCTTCCATCCAGCATAATAGTTTATTTCACCCTTGAATCTTGAAACATATCCCACAACAATATCAAAAACATCCTTAGTGGGTAGACCTGTCTCCATCCGTATCACCTCAGGGCTCAAGCTCTTAGCAGAGTAGTGTGCACTATAGTAACTTGACACTTCCTTGTGTTTAGCAAGTTCTGTTGAAGTCATATCAAGCTCTATTGACAGCAGAGCTTCTTTGGAACTTGTCTTTTCCTCTTGTGAGCATTCAGTGGAACATGGTTCAGAGTTCTCTTTAATCTCTTCAAGCACAGATGCTACAGTTGGTAATTTCGTGGGCTCGGCAGACACTTTCCGTTTTTTCTTGGGGGTAGGTGTACTGGGAGGTGTTGGTCCTGTACCTGGCAGCAAGTCCAAACTATCAAACAGCTTGTGCCTGTTTCTGTCACTGATGGTTGGCATATTTTCTTTTCGCCCATCTTTAAAGTGACAACTGCAAAGTCGCGAATGTTTGCTGGGCTTTCTATCTCCTCTCCTATAACAGAAAAAGACAGAAGCAGTTACTATACTTGCGCTTAAAAAACCCAAAGTTTAGTTGGTCACATGCTTAACCTTGTAGTCTAAGACGTGAATGCGAAGCGAGTATTTCTCTGAGCTTGTTACTTAATACTAGTTAGTGTAAAAGCTTTGATACTCACAACTATCATATAGTTTTTTAGTAACTAAATAATCTTAGATCAAGACTGAAGACAAGGAAAGGCAAAGCCGCGAGAAAACAAATAAGACAAGAAAGAGAAACAGCTAATCGTGAATCAGTTTGAGATAAAAAAAAAAAACAGCTATTTCTAATCGATGGTACAGCATCGAAATATATATTTTTCGAAAAATACTCACCTTACAAATGATATCCACTTATCATAGAGTGTTTTATGTTTTTTCTGGTCTGGAAACGAAAAGAATCGGCAGCAGTGGCTTTCAGATGTGTGATTGCAATCTGGATGAAAACACTGGCCCATCGCAAACTTCGTCTCCGTGGCGTTTTGACTCGAATTATTGCTCACCAGGTGCTTTTGTCCGCTTATTATACTCTTCAATAGTAAGGCCAAAGGTTATCTTGATTCTCTTTATCTTATTTCTATTATTGGAGGATAAAATGCGCTATTATAGCTCTTGAAGTGTTCGAGGTCAACGACAATGTGTCACGCTAGGGACGCCATATTGGTTTGTTTAGACCACAGAATTCCGGTGCTATGGAAACGTGACGTAAGCACTTTAGGACTCTATCTAAGTGGCGTTTCCTGCCGTATAAATTTCGTCAAAATAGTAAAAATCATGCCCAAAATCCCGATCGGTTTGTTTTCCGTCATTGCAAAGACTCAACAAGGATATTAAGAATCTGTTTGCAGAAACATAACGGAAACAAACGGCAGCGGAAACGTCCAGGCTTAAATATGACGGAAACATTGCTTGGCATTTCCGTGCCGGAAACTTCACGGAAACTTGATAGAATCGCCAAGACTTGGTACAACACGTTTCCGCAAGACGTAAATGTAGCGGAAATATGAAGCTCTATGTTTCCGTCACATTTACGAAATGCGGAAACGTGGGATTTCGTCCTGTGTTATTACTTCCATTTTGAAAAATCACTTGTGATCCTTGCAGTCTAATTGGCTGTCGTCGGTGCTATATATTTGCAAATCGCCCCATTTCAAGCTCTAAATCGCATCTTTTTCCTAGCCGGCAAATGGCCTAACTGAAACGCTGCAACCATTTAAGTTTGCAAGCTTGCTTAAGGAAATTAATCAAATTGAAATTAATCAACCGCCCCCCGGTTAGCTCAATTGGTTAGAGCGCCGGATTGTGTTGTGCGGGAGGTCGAGGGTTCGAGCCCTGGCCGGACCAATACTCATGGTCTTAAAATAACTGAGGATAATTTGCTACCTTTCAATAATATCAAGAGATGGATAGATATTCTAGTCTTCTCGGATAAGGGCGAATAAACCGTAGGCCCCGTCTCCTGCAGGGGTAGGGGTAGGAGACGTTAATTTCCAACGCACGAGATTATTGTGTGGTGGGTGTTCACAGGGCCCCATTAAAACTAGCTATCTGCTAAACTGGGCTACCCTGTATAAATATTCGTAAATAAACACATGCATACATAAAAAATGTAGTAAAGAGAGAGACAACTTTGCAACCTTTTTACAAACCAGCTCAATACATTGAATTCATGAAATATTGGTACAGACTAAAGAAAAACTTGTGTTCAGTGACTGGATTATGCGATTTCAAAATAGAAGTGTCGTGCAGCTAATCGTCTGTAAAAGTTGACCATATGTTGAGTGATGTTAGAGGGAGATAAACATCATGAAATAACTCCCCGACAAGCATTTATATTAATAGCAAGGAAAAGATATGGATCGAAACTCACGGTTTATGCCTACCTCATGTCTCGATGTTTTAGTATGACAATACAGACCATTGAGTTTCCAATGATTCCCACAATAATCAGAACAGACAGCGCTGCAGTCGTGAAAACACCAGCTGAGTCCGCCATTACGTCGCTTTATCTAAAAGCTAGCTAAGCCTAAAAGTGAAAGCTGAACATTGATACGTATTTTAAGACCTGATGTCGACTAGCTATTCCCATTTGGTTCCAATTTTTTTTTGGAAAAGACACGAGTCCGTGACACCATGAGTGTGAATTTTATGGTGAAGCGAAAAACTCCCTTTTTGTTTGCCCCTAAGAGAACCTTAAACTAGGAAATTACATGTTGAAGAAAATAGTTTTTTTTTTCTTCTAGAAAAAAGTCAAAACTCGACAATTTTAGTTTACTGGCAATTCAATCATTAATTAGAAAAAAGAATCGTCCTTTCATTACTGTAACTTTGAAAATCGATGACTTTCAGCGAACATAAAGTGATTATTAATGAGTGGCTCAGTGATACAACGTTTGTTAGAAGTTTCACTTACAGCGTAAGACGGAATAGATAAATTTAACAGACCTTTTCCAAACCGCTACTTTGTAAGATGACATGCATCTCCATCTTATACGGCTAAGTAAAATGATAATTACTTCGAATGATTTTTTTCTCTTCAGCTGACAAATATCAGATATCGATTCATAGGGTGATATCTAATACAAAAAGGAGCTTTTCTTTCTCTAGGAGCGGCAATGCTTTCAAACCGCTTAATTTTTCTTAAACAAAATGAATTTACTTAATGGAAGAACTGCGCATTTTCAGAGTAAACACAAGTAGGCATAGTGTCAAAAGAAATAATCAAACTCGACATTGTGAAGGAAAAATTACAATTGCTAAAATAAAGCACCCACGTTATTTAAAAAAAAGAAAGCAGATGTAATCAGTTGGAGCTTTTGTCTCATTTAACGTGTCATGAGGCGCGTATCTCTTTGCTTTAGTTTAAGAAAGTGTTCTCGAGACCCAAGCTATATTTCTAACGTCGTTGAAACAATAACACGTCGGTCATAGATTAGAGAAGCTTAACGTTATTCGGCAAACAGAACGACTAAGATATTATAATATGGAAAGCAATGATCATTAGCAATTCCAAAGGCAATAAAGCAAAGGCCTAATTTACTAAAAATTCATTTTTTTATTTTTATTTTTTGTAAAAATTTGTTGCAGTGTAATTGCTTAAGATGTAACTATATTTGTTGTTAGCGTGTCAGTGTTGTTCGCACATGTGTTCTCAGTGTTGTTTGAACACATTCTGCCCATTTTCAGGCCAAACGTAACCACCTACGCTTTATGATACAGTTATTATTCCTTCAGAAGTTATAACTGCTTCTGTAATTCAAACTTAGATATTACGGTGGGTATGTGAGGATAGGAAAAAAAATCTAGA
Source organism: Stylophora pistillata (assembly GCF_964205215.1). Lineage (NCBI taxonomy): Eukaryota > Metazoa > Cnidaria > Anthozoa > Scleractinia > Pocilloporidae > Stylophora > Stylophora pistillata. The sequence continues at coordinate 177,130 of NC_142527.1, forward strand.
AACTTTTAGATATTATGTAGCAACAATCATACAAAGAATCCATCAGTTTGGCGCGATGGTGTTGATACAAGGCTAAAACATCGATGAAGATTTAATTATAGTGAACCTGGGAATCCAGTTTGAGCTCGGTGGCATGCGTTACGGATATGTGGCATGCGTGAGAACATGCCTCCACCCTTCGTTTGCACAGGTGCCTCAGAGTGTAGGGGGCTCATTAGCACGCATGCCACTCCGGCGCCCGTAATTTGCCAGAGTCGCGCGTCTATTCCCGAGGTACCTTGGGTCTAGTGAACCTGGGAATCCAGTTTGAGCTCGGTGGTATGCGTTACAGAGATGTGGCATGCGTGAGAACATGCCACCCCCCATCCGTTTGCATGGGTGCCTAAGAGTGTAGGGGGCTCATGGCGAGTTGGCTATAATCATCTCATATCCAACAAACGCGAGTGGAATAATTGTTTTGTTAAAAACGCTGCATTAAATTATGAAATTTTATTAAGTTCTTAGCTTTCTTTTAATTTTAAGCTTACGCGCACGCTTACCATATCGTAGTTTATGGTATATTGGCTCATATACCATAATGGCTAGGCCAATGAAAAGTCTCGAATTGCATTATCCAATGATCCAGTTTTTAATAATCTTTAATATCTGATAATTATACCAGTTTCATATTAACAATAGGGTCTATTACTGTTGGTGTATATTGTTATGGAGATATGGCATTTAAAGTATTTGACTCTCATGCAAGAGATTTATGTGGAAGAGGCGATACTCATGGTACATGTGTCCTAATTAAATTGACATCATTGGATAATTTGGTTCAATATTTTCAAAGTATACATAACAATCATATATACATATATATATATATGTTATATATATATAAGAGACTAAAGGTGTACATATCAACAAAGTTGAATGTAGTAATATGCTATTTGTTACACGCAGTAAGTGCGAGCACTCTAAACATTAACAGATTACACTAAAAGGGAGCAACATACATATGACAATTCTATTGTTTATTAAACACTATTTACTTTTTTTAAAGTGCCCCTGAGATCAAAATTTTCGTACATCATTTTTTTCCATTTTCGTGTTCAGTGTGTCTCCTTCACCTACTCTGCCAAATTTCACTTTAGACCAAGCACCAGAAATAAATTCCGTTAAATTCACGATTTCGCGTCCACCATTATTTGACCATGTTCCGGAAGTTGATCGCAGGACTCAGAGGAAGTGACGTCAAAGGCTCAACGCTTAAAATATCACATGGCAAAATGTCAAGCAAACACAACAGAGTGCTTTATTCTATTCTTACGAAAACTAAACAAAAATGACTGGGTATCGATACGCAATTCAAAGCTGAAGTAATCGTGCGGACCATGCTGCAGGTATTTCTCTGCATCGGAGCCTTGCAAATAGATCTGAGTGGGAAAAACGGATGCGATTTGTGCGACCTCCACGAGTAAACTTCAGTGGCTACAGAAATATTTGTGATCTACTCCGAAAACTTCTCGGACGTTTTCGATAGATCTGTGTACTTTGAAGGATCTAGGCGAAGAATTCTATCGGGTTCAGTGTCTGCTGTTCAAGAAGAGAAGGGACAAGAAAAACCGTCCTCAGTGCGATCTCGACGTCGGAAAGCGAAGTCTACGACAGATTTTGTCACCTTTACATATGAGCCGATCAATATCCACCTTTAACAACTCTCTGGCAGAATACCTTACTCAAAGGAAAGTACTCGGTGAATTTTCGCTGTAGCACTTCACTTAATCCCGTGACTTTGTAGTAAAATAAATAAATAAGAAAAATACCTCGCAATTTCTTCAAAGCATTTGCATGGCTATATCATCTATAAAAGGAAGCCTAAGTTCACGCAGATATGCGTCTAGTTTGAACTTTGAACTTTATTGAATTTGTTGCGCTTACAAAATAACATCAGTAACTGGAGAAGAAAACAGGACGGTGTCCCAATTGATATTCAGCCCCAATAAATAATTTACAACATAGTAATAATAATTGTAGTCGTAGAAGTATGGGAATAAAAATAATAATGATTATCATTGATATTATTTATGATCAAGTTAAAAAGTAACGCCATTAACTTACACCCTCACGATTTGGAAGTTTAAAAGAAATAATAATAATATTAATAATCGACTTTATTTAAAGAGGGTATGCACATAACAGCTTGCGCTGATATACCAGTGGCCCTCAAAACTAAAGTTAGTAGGTACTACATTCTAAGCCATGGAGATTAAAATAGAACTAACTAGTCGAACAATGTAACTATTCAAAGATTATAAATACAATAAAACTAGAATATAATACAGCTTCAAAAGAATCAATGTCTCTATAACAATTTATAAAAAGTAATTCATCAAATCATTCGTAAGAGAGGAGAAGCTTCGTTGTTTCCTAAGAAAGGGTTTTATCAGCATAAAAATCTAAGAGCCTCCTTTTAAAAGTATGAAGTGAGTTCACACTTTTAAAATCCCTTGGTAGTTTGTTCCAAAAATTGATGGACCTGTAATAAAACGAATGTTTTAAATAATTTTGTTTTGCGTGTGGTATTTTGTAGTTTGATTCACTCGAATTACGCATTTTCTGCCGAACTACAGTTTGAAAGAAAAAGTCTTGGTGACCCAGATCAGTGTAACCTGCTCTAGCGTTATAGATAAGTACCGAGTCTTTCATTTCTCTTCTATATTCTAGTGGTAGTAAAGAAAGTTTTAACAGCCGATCCCTATAGGAGAGATCTCTTGCATAGTTCAAGATAAACTTTGTGGCCCTGCGCTCAACATTTTCTAGTAATAGTGTGAAAATTTTCTAGTAATAGTTTGCAAATATTATGCTCTCTTGACGACGTAAGTTATAATTATAAGGAATCTCATGTTCAAGCAGTTCTGCGTCTAGTTTATTATTAAATACGCCAGACGATTCCCAGATCTTCTAAGTTGAATTATCATATCAACTGTGTAAAAGTTGGAAGCAAGAATTTTGTCTCTATGTTTAAGGCATTTTGTATTTCTCAAGGGCGAAGGTCGAAATGTAACACTAAAGCTAGTCGTTATACGGCTTTGTTTTCAGTCTTGTAGTAGACCGATTTCTTTTTTTAAGCTCGATGCTGTAACCTTATTCCGACTCCTAGATATACAGTATCTCCGTTTTAGTTGTGCCACTTAAATTTATTTTCTATGAAGATCTGCACACTTGAAACCAAAGAAATGACGACAAGACCATACAAATTTGATTGATATAAAAATTAAAGATTTTATTAAAGAGAACCGCGAGGTCACGCAGGTATGCGTCTAGTTTCGTATTCATTTCGTTGTATTTCAGTTACCTTGGGTTTAAGTTCGCACTCTTAATTCTGTATATTTCTGTGTTCTGTAGAGGTGAATCGTTGATATTAAAGGAACGCATTCAAACTGTGACGGAGTGTCAGTAACAGCTGTCAATCAAAAAGAGAAGATTCTCCAGAGCGTGCAGTTACCTAAGGAGCCTGGGTTGAGGAATAGAATAGGTGGGCTGCATCGTTCTCACAATTGTCGGTAGGGAAATCATTGTCGTGACTTTTGCCGCTCTTCTTCGACTTCCACTTGTCAAAACGCTTTGGAAATCTCCCTGAAAGTGTTCTGTTTAGTCATCTACAGAAGCAAATTCCTATTTCGTCTTCAGTTTGCTCTTTCCCTTATTGGTCTCCTGGCTAAAATCACTGAAATGTTAGCTTTTGAACAAAGAAACTTGTTTAAGTGTTTCCTTACATACACTAGCTAGTAAGCTGAGTTACTCAAGCACTCTGATGTAGTCGAAATCCGCAACTACGAAATTCGCACTTTTACTAGCGATTCGCTAAAAGCCAATATACATAAACAAGTTAAATATACAGAACAGGAAAGCAAAACGAAATAGAAATAAAACAGGCAAAATGACGGACAAAATAACGAAACTTACAAGATTATGTGGCGACTACGACGACTAAAACATAACCACAACGGCGATAAGAAAACTACGGCAGAAGAAGCTATACCAAACGATAGAAACAATGCATAAAAAATGAACACGAAAATATGAAATGTGACGTAACCTAACTGACTGGCAAACCTGATAAAACAACAAATACACACGGAATAACTGAAAATGGAAAACGATCTACAACGGACGTGAATGTAAAACAAAGGTGAGGCACTGTGACTACAACTAATGATCGATTAGTATGAATAAACAATTTAATAACTATGTGTCATATAGGCCAGACCCAACTGCATGTACACTCGATACTTTTACTCTACAATGGAATGACTTAAAAATATCTGCCTTTCCACCATTTAGTTTGATTGCCAGTGTTCTCAGCATAATGCATCAAGACAGAGCAGTGGGGGTGTGCATAATACCAGACTGGCCGATACAACCTTGGTATGCAAAAGCAATGGAAATGACCCTGAAACCACCCATCCTGCTCAAAGCGAGGAAAGATCTATTACTACTACCCAGAAATCCAAAACAGGTTCACCCCCTTCACTCCAAACTGAACTTACTGGTCTGCCTATTGTCGGGGAGAAATTAGACGCAGAAGGAATATCACCTCTGGCTGAGGAAATCATTATGGCTTCATGCAGGAAAGGTACTACCAATCAATACCGAATATACCTAAGACAATGGGAAACATTTTGTGACAACAAGGTGATTAACTACCTAGACCCTACTGTAGATGATGGGATTGAATTTCTTGTTTACCTATATAATGAAAATCTGGGCTACCGTGCTATTAACACGGCTAGATAAGCCTTATCACAAGTTATGGCCTCTGAACATGGCGTTAAATTCGGAGAACACCCGTTAGTATGTCGTTTTATGAAAGGAGTTTTTGAACTTAGACCCGCCTTGCCTAACTACACAGAGGTATGGGACGTCAAAGTTGTTTTAGATTACATTAACGCGTTTAAACCATTGGAAACTATAAAACTTAAGGAACTTACGTTAAAGCTTAGTATGCTACTCTGCCTCTTGACGAGACAACGCTGTCAAACTATCCACAACATTAACATTGACTATATGAAAGAGATAGAGACTGGCTATCGAATCACCATCCGAGAGAAACTCAAACAAACCAGAGTTGGGAAACACCTTGAACCAATCGAACTTCTAAGATTTAGGGAAGATCCACAACTGTGTGTGATAGAACACCTCCAAGAATATCTGAAGAGAGCCAAAGATGTAAGATTTGACAATAAGCAACTATTCCTGAGCTACACAAAACCACAAACCGGTATCGAAAGACACTATTGCATGATAGATAAAAACGGTATTGAAGGAAGTAGGTGTTGATGTCACCAAGTACTCCGCTCACAGCAGTCTTGCTTCAGCAACATCATACTGTGAAACTAAAGGTTTAAATGTACAGGAAATCATGAAAGTTGCTGGTTGGTCCAGGGTGGGCACCTTTGCCAAATTCTACCGCAAACCTGTTGACACCTCAGAATCAAATTTTGGCCATGTTCTACTCCAGAGTAACAATTTTTGTTAAGACAAGATTTTGTAAGTAAAGTTATAACTGCTGGGACATTACTGTTTTGTTAGTTTCGAAACACAGTGGGCAACTGTACCAGGTTCCATCACAAACCTGTTGCACCTTAGTGCCAAATTTTTGGCCTTATCCTACTCAAGAGAAACAGTTGTTGTTAATGAAATATCCTTCAATAAAGTTATCATTGAAAGGACACTGTTGTTTGTTTAGTTTGTAGCGTTTGGTGGTTCAAAGGCAACATGACGGTCGGACCGACCGCGGCGAGCTTGCTACAAATTCTAGTATTTTTGTTTATAACAGCAGTCTTAATTCGAGAGAGGATAGGTGACGACATACTAGGATCTTACCGGGCTACAGGCGTCTCAAAGACGTTCGTTGCACCGGAATTCGTCTCAAATTCGACAAACCATAGAACATTTAAACCTCGTCCTAAACGATTTACTTCAAGGAGGGTCCTACACACGCTTAAAGGAATAAGTAGCTTCAGTCTGGAAAGGGACTTGCTTCTGTGCGGAGATGTGACCAAAACCCTGGCCCGAAAGGGGAGAAGTCGATGCCGGAATACCTAGGCAGTGAATGTCACAGGGCAGTTAGAAACAACCAAAACGCCATTTTGTGTGCTACATGTGGAAACTGGTCACACGTTAAATGCCTCAATATGTCTCGGCTTATTTTCCAGTACTACCTAGACCAGCCAGATATTGAATGGACTTGTCCTGCCTGCGCTCTTCCACCACTGACGGACTCCTTCTTTGAAGAAGTTTCTGAAGGGGATACACCAATTCTAGCCGAAGAATGTCAAGGTGAAACAATCCAAAACATCGTCCTCGAGCAGTCTCCTCATAGAGATGTCACAGAAGGTATTTCCGATAATGATCAGCTAGAATTCTTCTGGAAACATCACAAGGATCTCTTAATCGCCCAGTTGAACATTAATAGCATTCAAAATAAATTTGAAGAACTCACTGAAGTAATCAAAAAAATAAACGCTCACATAATGTTCGTAAGTGAGAACACGATCGACGCGAGCTATCTCAACGTTCAGCTCAAAGCTCCGAATTACTCTCTCTACCGAAATGACAGGAAAAAGGGCGGCGGTGGAATTATGGCTTTAATATCTCACTCGCTAGTTAAGTCACAGCTTAAACCTGATAAGAACCTTAAGACACTGGAAATAATCGCTTTGGAAATCAAAACAGACACGGACAACATGGTAATTGTTGGTATTTATCGTCCCCCGAGAGCACTGTGTGGTGAATACCAAACACTATTGGAAAGCGAAGTCAGTCATGTCTGTAACTGGGCGAACTTGAATAGCAATCTTGTCGTGGTTGCTGGTGACCTTAACCTGAACAGACTGCGCCCTGAGAAACCTGAAGGAAAACTGCGTCTCGACTTAGAAGTCGAACAAGGCTTTGAATGCCTAATTACCAAGCCGACAAGAATAGAAAAGCCTGAAACGATTATAACGGAGAGTTTAATAGATGTATTGCTCACTAATAGACCGGATTGGTTCCAGCTATCTGGCAATTACTATCCCTGCTTTAGTGATCATGACCTTGTTTACGGTGTTTTAAATCAGAAAATGAATCATAACAAACCCAAGGTCATCACATTTAGTAGCTATAAAAGCTTTGACCCCGAACATTATAAACAGCTTTTGTCCTCTGCCCCATGGCATATTGGACAACTGTTTGATGACGTCGATGATCAAGAGAACGAGAAAAAGCGTCACTGCACGTCGAGCATGGCTACTTCAGCCCTCTCGTGTTCTCATCATATGGCGAAAACGGCAGAGAAGCCGAGAGATTTCTCATTGATCTAGCCCCGCAGCTATCCGAGAAGAGGCAGATGAATTACAGAACTGTTTTTCATTAGCTGGGAACAAAACTATCCCATACTTGTTAAGATCAGCTGTGTTACGCGTAAGAGGCTCGGGGCAGAAATCGCAAATGTGATTGGAAAGATAATTCCATGAAGAGGAACGATCTTTATCTGTCTCTACAACCTGCCTATAGGAGGAACCACAGCACGGAAACAGCTCTTCTAAAAGGGACAAATGTTATTCTACTTGACGTGAATTCTCAGCAAATAGGCCTTCTCGTGTTATTAGACTTAAGTGCCGCTTCCGACACGGTTGATTACAATGTACTTGTACGTAATAAAATAATAATAATAAAAATATTTATATAGTGCCTATCCTTTTCAGTGCTAAGCGCTTTACGTAGGCTTCAATTTTCATTTGGAATTACTGGTACGCCACTTGAATGGTTCTCTTCTTATCTGACGGCACGTCGACAACGCATTTCCATCTGTGGTACCGTCCTTATCTGATAGTTTCGGTCTGGACTGGGGCGTTCTGCAAGGTTCCTGTCTTAGTCCTTTATTGTACATAATTTATTCTTCGACGTTTTTTAAAATTATCGAACAACATCTCCCGGAAGCACACTGTTATGCAGATTGTAAAGAATTTATTGGCTGAATCCTTCTGTGTTATAAGGCTCAATTTTCCGTAAGGCTCTAAATCTCATATTCGCTGTTCTCTCTATAAAATGCTGTCCGTATTCAAGACTACCGTCGAGGTTCTGGTCCGTAAAACTCTTAAGTGTCACTATATCCTATATCACAAAACCACACCCGGTGTGGTAAAATCAGATAATCACTAACTTAATCAAATTAAATGAGTCTGTGTGCGGTTTCACGAGTGTTCATTTTTCTAGGCTATTTCCGTTGAGTTTATTTCAGTTCAATGTCGGGTCGATTTCTTCACATAGATGACTCACAACTATACCTTTCTTTTAAGCCTGATAAGGTGACAAGCCAACAAGATGCTATTATCATCATGCAAAATTGCATAGATGATATCCGCTTATGGCTGGAGCACAATAAACTCCTTCAGTTCTTAACGATGAAAAAACGGAGTTTCTTATTCTGGGGACCCGGTAACAACTGTCAAAAATTAACATCTCTTTGATTACTGTTGGAAGTTCCCAGGTTGAAAGATCATCTGTTGTCAAAAACCTTGGTACTTTTCTTGACGACAAACTATCTATGAATGCTCATATAAACACAGTTTGTAATGTATCCTTTTATTATATTCATAATATCTGGCGCATTAGGAAGTACTTATCGCCAAACACTACAGAGACTTTTGCGGATCCATGCTTTTATTACCAGCAGATTGGATTACTGTAACAGCTTGCTTTATAGTACACCTTAAGTACAAACTGACAAGCTACAAAGGGTTCAAAATGCAGCCGCTAGGCTAATCTTTAAACAACTCAAGTTTACCCGTATTACACCACTGTTGTGCCAGCTTCACGGATTACCAATTAGGTACCGTATAGAATTTAAGATTCTTTTATTGTGTTTTAAGGCATTGCACGGTATAGTACCCGGCTATATTTGTAAGCTTATTAGCTTTAAAATTCCCTCTAAATATGAGCTAAACTTCAATCAAAAACTTCTGCTCAAGGTCCCAAGTGGTAAGATGTTACCCACATTGGGAGCGAGGGCATTCTCCTATGCTGCACTACGTCTCTGGAATGACTTACCAAGTGACATCACTGGCCTTCTCTCCTCTAGTTTTAAACGTAATCTTAAAACCTACCTTCTTACCCGGGCTTTTAATCTTCCATCTCATTAGCTTAGTGCTTTTTAATATTCTATCTCATTTGGTTAGTGCTTGTTAATTTCTTATCTCATTAGGAAAATTGTAACTTTACATATATATATTTTTTTTCCTACATTTTCTTTATTTTCATGTAAAGCGCATTTGATCATGTATATGGAATTTGCGCTATATAAATTTTAATTATTATTATTATTTATATATATATTATATATATAACTAACTGCAGACAGTACTGTTTCGGCCTTCTGGGCCTCATCAGTGCAGTGCTAATGCTAGGATGGGGGAGAACCGAGACGGTCACCCCAAACGACCCAACCTTTGTGGTATCGTCTAAGCCATGCCAGAGTGCTCAAACTAGAGTAAACCAGCGAGCATGCGCAATTGCAACGGCAATGACTCATCCTAGATAGAGTGCTCAATTTGGACATTTGGATATAAATGATATATATATATATATATATCATTTAACTGCAGACAATGCACACTGTTTTGACCTATGTGGGTCTCATCAGTTTTTTTATGTTTAAGGTGGACGGCCGGGCCCCCGATGAAGGGAGGTGCAGTGCCCGCCGACCTACATGTCTAAACCCAACCCACGGCAGGCGTGCAATGCCTTAGGGATGGGGTCCACCATAAACGAGGGTCACCAGACGCCAAACTCGCTGGGGAATCGAACCCCACCTCACCTAAAAATTACACACTCACTCCAAGGAAGAACGCACTCACAATAATAATAGCAGACCAAAACGATAATAATAACCCCTAGCCAGCCAAGGGGTGGCACTGTAAAAAACCAAAACGATAATCATAGCCCCTAGCCAGACAAAGGGAGGCACCAGAAAAAACCAAAACAATAATCGTAGCCCCTAGCCAGCCAAGGGGAGGCACAACAAAAACCAAAACAGCTAGAAAGCAAACCGGAGGGAGTCACCATGCACGGATGCAATGACACCACGGGCACACCACTGCCGATAAAACACGCGACGACTTCTGTTAGACTTGCACCGCCTGAAGGAGACTGGTAGGTAGGACTTCAGGCGGGCCTTGATGGATGCAATCACCGCCACGGCGCTAGGACGAATATTTCGAAACCGGAAATCATTTCTACACAGCCAGATACAAAACTTAGAGACATTGAGAAGATAGACAAAAACACGCGGAACAGAAACAAGGTCAGTACAGTTAAAGCCAAAAAGGACATGACGAAGAGTGATGACAGGACACATAGGAGAGAAACAAAATAGCAAAGACTGCACCCAGGCGAGAACACTCTGAGCAAGTGGACAATAAAAGAACAGATGCTCGAGCGACTCGACCCGGGGCCCACAAAAACAAGAGAGGGGAATAGACAAACCAAACGAGGAAAGACGCCGGGCGGTGTACAGGACGCCGTGCGCTATCTTCCAATTCAGATCGATAACACGGCGATCAAGATGGAAAAAAGATAAGGCGCGCCACGTGGCAGGCCAGTCGAGATTGGGGTAGATGAACATAAACTTTAGAACACAATGAGGCTGGACCATGTTCTCAGAGAGAAGGTACAGGTAACAAGACTTAGCAGACATGGTTAAGACAGGAGAACAGACAAGAGGAAACGAAGAACCATAAACCAGAGAGTTTTTGGACGTAGCGAATGCCCCGTCGAGCTTACGCCACGCCAGTACCAGAGCTTGATAGAAGGGTGGCAAGACCCCAGGGTCAAAACTAAAAGGACGAGAAAACACAACAAAAGGAGAGACACCAAACAAGGAGTTAAACCAAAAAGACATGAGAGTGACCCAACTGGAAGGAGAAGAGACAAATCTCCTCACCCATTGGCCCAGGAGGGCCCTCACCTTAGACTGAACGTTCACCACAGAGAAACCCTCAAAAAGGGGGGATTGAACAACGGCAGTACGAGAGACGAGCTCCCGCTTGCCAGACCAAAAGAAAGAAAAAACCAGACGAGAGAGCGCCACCTCCACCCAGGCCGGCATGTGGATAAGAGAGGCCACATACCAAACCCGGGAGAGGGCGAGAGCGTTAATAACGAGGGCCTTGCCACGAAAAGACAGAACACGAGCACGCCAAGACTTGAGAACATGGTCCACCGCATTGATGCGAGGGCGCCAGTTGTCTTCCTCAAGGTTACCGGGGCCAATGAAAACCCCCAGCACCTTGAGCTTGACAGGAGACCAGTCAAAAGGAACTGGGGGGTCCGTGCGACCCCGCCATCCACCCAACCAGAGACCCTTAGATTTGGAAAGGTTAATCCTCGATCCAGACGCTAATTCATAACACCTATATATGTCAAGAGCAGCCGAGATGCCTTCATCCGAGGTAAGTATGAGAGATGTGTCATCCGCGTACTGAGAGATGGGAGACAGCGGAGGACAACCTGGGAGAGACAGACCCTTAATACGGGGGTCTGCACGAATGCTACACGCAAGGACCTCCGAAACAAGAACATACAAGAGTGAAGATAATGGACACCCCTGCCGGACACCACGAGAAAGACTAAAGAAGGGAGTCAAGTAACCATTAACATTTACAGCACTTTGCACACGAGTATAGAATAGGTCAATCCACGCTACAAAGGACGGACCAAAACCCATGGCGACCAGAGTGGACCGCATAAAACCCCAATCCACTCGGTCGAAGGCTTTTTCTTGGTCAAGAGATAGGATCGCAACAGGGGTGCCAGAGGACTCGGCATAGCTCACAACATCTCTCAGTAACGCGACATTCTCGCCAATGAAGCGACCAGGGACCCCGCACGTCTGATCGCGATTGACGACAAGGTGTATCACGCGGAGAAGACGCCCGGCCATGGCCCGCGACGCCAACTTATAGTCCACATTTAAAAGAGATATGGGCCGCCAGTTCTTAGGATCGAGACGATCCCCCTTCTTGAATGACAGAGTAATGACACCTCTACGCTGAGAGAGAGAAAGAGAGCCAGAAGAAAAACACTCATTAAGGACAGCCACAAGATCAGCACCAACCACATCCCAGAAACGGAGATAGAACTCCATAGGGAGCCCATCTAGACCTGGGGTCTTGTTGCGTGTCATACCCTTGAGAGCGTCAAGGACCTCAGATGGTGTGAGTAGGCCCTCGCAACTATTGGACTGATCCTGAGGAAGAAACGAGGACAGATTACCGAGAAGGGAAGATTGGACATGAGAGTCTGTAGGCGAAGCAGTAAATAGACCAGAATAGAAGGAACCAAGAGACGCACAGAGAGCAGCAGAAGAAGAAACAATTGAGCCATCAGGCTCTCTCAGCGCAGAGATGCGACGGTCGGCAGAACGTTTTTTCTCTAAACGAAAAAAATAACGCGAGGAAGTCTCACCTTCCTCAACCCATTTGACTCGCGCCCGGACCTGGGCCCCCTTCGCCACATCAGAATCTAGGCGAGCAAGCTCAGAGAGAGCCGACCGCAGTGGATCCACACAAGAAGTAACCCCCGAATCGACTTTCTCCTGGAGATGTTGAACAAGGCGCACCAAGGCGTCTCTACATGCAGATGTCTTACGGGCCCTACTGGCACAAAAACGTATGGGGAGCCCCTTAATCCGGCTTTTCCCCCTATCCCACCATTTAGCGAGAGAGGGGAAGCGAGGGACAGCAAGACGCCAGGCGGACCATTCCTCTCGGACAAGTTCACAATAATCGTGATCTTCTAAAATTGAGGTGTTGAGCTTCCAGAAGCCAGGGCCAGGTGGGACGACGTCAGGAACAGACACAGACAAACACAAGCCACGATGATCCGAGAATGGACAGACATACACAGAAACAGAGGACACCGATGGGACCCATGCAAAAGGAATCCCAAACATGTCAATACGCGACGCCAAACTCCCGTCCCACCTGGTCCAGGTGAGCCCCGGAGAAGAGGGGTGGAGGTAACGCCAGATGTCAGTGTCGCAACACGCATAAAAAAGATGACTAAGCGAGGAGGAATTATCCCTAGGTACAGTGGCAGGAGCTGGACCACGTCGGTCTCGAGCCCGGTCAAAGACGGAGTTAAAATCGCCAGCCAGGATCGTAGGTATTGAAGGGTCAATCTTCGAATGCAAGCCATCAAAGAACTGATCCCGTGCAGGGTTGCAATTGGGGGCATAGAGACAAACCACCCTAAAGACCTTTTCATGAAAAGAGAATTCACATTGCAAATAGCGACCATCAGCAGACCAAGAATTAAGAAGAGAGATACAAGGACGATAGAGCACGACGCAACCACAGGAATGGACAGAACCCGGAGCTAACACAGAAGAGAAACCAGACAAAGAAAACCACAAAGAACATTCAGCCCGAGTAACACAGTGCGTTTCTTGAAGGCAGACAACGTCAACCTTCACAGGGAGAGATCGCAACCACTGCAGGAGACCAATCCTTTTAGACTGGTCCCGGATACCATTACAATTTAACGTAAGGATGGAAAGAGCCATCACAAAGCATGAAAGAAACATCATGACTTTTTCTTAGCCGCACGACTTGCATTAACCCTAGTAGCAGCCGAAGGGCCCACAGGCAATTGAGGAGTGCCCGGGGTCCTCTTAGCTGGACGACGCCTAGGAGTCGAGGAGGTAGAGGGCCTTTTGCGTTGGCCAGAGGCCGGTGACATATTCACATCCTGAGAGTCAACAATGGAACCCCAGTCCTGAGGCTCATCTACATTAGGTAAGGTACTATTTTCACTATTTTCACTATTTACATTAGGTTCATTTGCAATTTCATTAACTAAGATAACTTCCCCATTGCCAGCGCTGGCCTTATCGTTAATTATATCACTACTTGTATTGTTAATTATTTCACTACTTGTATCATTAATTATTTCATTATTTGTACTACATAGGATATCACCATTGCTCAAAATACCCTGAACAACCGACGAGGTGACACTAGCAACTTCATCCAACTGACTGAAGTGCTCGTCATACAATTTAACACCAGACTCCGAGGAGTCTATATCACTAGAGGGAACACTAGCCCCTTGACCAGACACAACTACAATTGGGTCAACAACATTCTTATTAAAATAACCTTGAGAATCAAGTGGGCCCTGCTAGGCAGGAGGAAAGACATCACCACACTCCATCGCAGTGTCCACAGGCTCGGGAGGGGTGGGGTCAGCAACGTTAACATCCGAAGCAGAGAGGGCAGAAACTTCATCAACTGAACCAGCTGGAGGAGGGGGAATAACAACAGCCGCGTCCAAAGGTTGTACCGCCTCATCACCAGGGGCTGCCACACTTGGGACAGTAGGAGCTGAGGCCTTGTTCCAGGCGTCGGGGCAAGTCCGAGCGAAATGACCTTCTTTGTGACACCTTAAACACCTGCCTCTATCAGGGCATGCTGCAGACTTGTGTCCAATCGCTCTACAAATATCGCAGCGGAGGGGCTGGCCACGGTACCAAACTTTACATCTAACCCCCTTGATTGACACAAACCGGGGGATTTCCTTAGTTCGCACCATGGATACAATTCTGGAACCAGTGGAGACATCGGGCAAGCCCGGCCAAACCTGGTGCCTAACGCTTTTAACTACCCCATAACCTGACAGAGCGGTAGCCACCGCATCATTTGGCCACTCATAAGGGTACCAAGAAACCACAATATTAGTGAACTGGGGGAGAGGGGGGGGAGGCTCTATGACTGAGCACTTAACCCCATTGAGTACAACAGAACCCTGTTCTTCAAAAACCAATTTAGCCACGCCCTCCGTAAAAGTGACCCTGGCTATACGGCCAGGACATTCTTGAATGGAAACTACTTTATGTTGTGATTCCACTGCAAAATAGTCATGGATGTACTTAATCACCTCAGATTGTAAAGTTCCAGCAGGGAAACCAGTACACCGAATGTCTATGGTCTTCTCCAAAGGCGGAGCCATGGAGAAAAAAAAAGAAAAAAAGGGAGCAAAAGGGCAAAGCCCAAAAAGCCCCAAACGGCTGACCCACCAAGTTCGGACCCAACCAAAAAAACAAAAAATTGGATGGGTGACGAACAGCGAAAAAAGAAAAAGACAACTCCAAAGCTTTCCCTCCCGGCAGGTACTCACAAGTGCAGAAAAGGCAAAAACGACAAGATACTTACAATTTTTCAGACCAAAGTGACCTCCTGCCAGAAAAGCAAAACCACCAACAAGGAAAATCCCGCGTCATGTGGGTCTCATCAGTTTTTTTTTTTATGTTTAAGGCGGACGGCCAGGCTCCCGTGAGGGCGGTGCAATGCCTGCCGACCTAAATGTCTAATCCAAACCCGCCGCCAGAGTGCAAGGGCTTGAGGGTTGGGACCGCCATAAACGGAGGGCCCACCAGGACGCCAAACTCGCTGGGGGATCGAACCCCACCTCCCAGGTTAATCACACACTTTCAAAGATTAAACTCCCATGCTCAGATTAGTGATAATGGTTAGTCAAAGCACCAAAATACCACACTCACGCATACCCGCTGACACACTTACCTACAACAGTAGGGACAAAAGCAATCAAAAACATGGACAAAACATGAATAGAACAGAACCACTGTGCAGTACACCAATGAAGGAGACCCAGCACAAGTGGCTACATGACGGACACAACAGGACTGAGACGGAACAAAACCCCTGTGCAGTACACCAATGAAGGAGACCCAGCACAAAAGGCAACATGACGGACACAGGAACACACGGGGGAGAAGGGGGAGAACTAAGGATTGAAGACCAGAGAGTTGCCTGAGACAGAAGCAATAACGCCACGAGCGCACCACTGCCTGTGGAAGAAGCGACGACGTCTGCTAGATTTGCACCGCCTGAAGGCTAGAGGTAGATAAAACTTCAAGCGGGCTTTAATGGACGCAATCACCGCAACGGCACCAGGACGAACATTACGGAACCGGTAATCGTTCCTACACAACCAAATACAGTACTTAGAAACATTAAGAAGGTAGACGAAACCCCAAGGGACAGAAATCAATTCACTCGTCTTAAACCCGAAAAGAACATGACGTAAAAGAATGACAGGACTCATAGGGGAGAAAACGAACAACAAAGACTGGACCCAGGAGAGAACACTCTGAGCAAGCGGACAATAGTAAAACAGATGCTCAAGTGACTCAACCTGGGGACCGCAAAAACAGAACGGAGAAACCGACAAACCAAAAAGAGAGAGACGCCGAGCGGTGTACAGAACGCCATGCGCAATCTTCCAGTTAAGGTCGGTGACACGACGATCCAGGTCGAACATAGACAGGGTACGCCACGTGGCAGGCCAATCAAGATTAGGGAATTGAAGTTCATACTTGTACACACAACGGGGCTGGACCATGTTCTCAGAAAGGAGATACAAATAGCATGACTTAGAAGACATGCTGACAACAGGGGAACAGACCAAAGGAGACGAAGAAGCATAAACAAGGCAATCCCTGGACGTGGCAAAAGACCCATCAAGTTTCCGCCACGCCAGGATCAGAGACTGGTAGAATGGTGGCAAGGCTCTAGAGTCAACAGAAAAAGGGCGGGAAAACGCAACGAGAGGAGAGACACCAAGGGCAGACTGAAACCAAAACGACATCGGTGTGACCCAACTGGAAGGAGAGGAGGCAAACCTCCTCACCCATTGACCCAGAAGAGCCCACACCTTGAAGCGAACACTGACCACTGAAAAACCACCAAAAAGAGCTGGCTGCACTACTGCAGCGCGGGCGACGAGCTCCCGCTTGCCAGACCAAAAGAATGAAAACACAAGTCGAGTAAGCTCCGTCTCCACCCAAGCCGGCATGTGGATGAGTGACGCCACATACCAGACCCGGGAGAGGGCGAGAGCATTAATAACGAGAGCCTTGCCGCGAAAGGTCAGAACACGTGAACGCCAGGATTTGAGAACATGGTCCACCGCAGAAATGCGCGGGCGCCAATTATCCTCTTCCAGGTTACCAGGACCGATAAACACTCCAAGGACCTTGAGTTTCGAAGGTGTCAATCGAAAGGGACGGGGGAGTCCGTACGGCCCCGCCAGCCGCCCAACCAAAGGCCCTTGGACTTTCCGAAATTGATCTTTGACCCGGACGCCCGCTCATACTGATGATAAACTTCCAGAGCAGCTTTGATCCCATCGTCGGATGTTAAAATTAACGACGTGTCGTCAGCATACTGAGATATGGGGGATAGTGGGGGACACCCCGGGAGGGAAAGGCCAACGATACGGGGGTTGGAGCGAATACTACAGGCAAGGACCTCCGAAACCAAAACGTACAGCAGAGGAGAGAGGGGACACCCCTGCCGGACACCTCGCGAGAGACCGAAAAACGGTGTCAGATGACCATTTACATTAATGGCACTTTGGACCTGCCTGTAGAACAAGTCTACCCAAGCAATGAATTGGGGGCCGAAACCCATGGTGACAAGGGTAGATCGCAAAAAGCCCCAATCCACCCGGTCGAAGGCCTTTTCTTGGTCGAGGGATAAGATTGCAACCGCGGTGCCCGCAGACTCAGCATAACTCACAACATCACGGAGAAAGGTGACATTCTCCCCTATGAACCGACCCGGCACTCCACACGTCTGGTCCCGGTGCACGACCAGGTGAATGACACGGAGGAGCCGGCCAGCAATGGTTCGTGATGCCAGTTTATAGTCGACATTCAACAGCGAAATGGGACGCCAATTCTTTGGATCAAGACGATCCCCCTTTTTAAAAGACAACGAGATCACACCTCTACGCTGAGAGAGAGACAAAGAACCGGAGGAAAAACAGTCGTTAAGAACAGCTACGAGATCAGCACCGACTACGTCCCAGAAACGAAGATAGAACTCCGCTGGAAGGCCATCCAGTCCAGGAGCCTTGTTCCGCTTCATGCCCTTGAGAGCGTCATAGACCTCGAGGGGGGTGAGGAGGCCCTCACAACTATCAGCCCGATCTCGCGGAACGACAGAAGACAGATTACCCAAAAGAGAAGATTGGATCAAAGTGTCAGTAGGAGAGGCCGTATATAAGTCGGAATAGAAAGAGCCGAGAGTGGCACACAAAGCAACAGAAGAAGAAACAATAGAGCCACCGGGCTCTCTCAGCGCAGAGATGCGGCGGTCGGCAGACCGCTTCTTTTCCAGGCGGAAGAAATAGGCCGAGGAGGACTCTCCCTCCTCAACCCACTTAACTCTTGATCGCACTTGAGCACCCTTGGCAACGTAGGTGTCCATAGCTGCCAGATCCGCCAGCGCATATCGGTAAGGGCCCGCGCAGGAGGTCATGCCAGCATCCAGCTTGGCCCGAAGATGATCGATCAAGCGAACGAGGGCAGCCCTCGATGCAGTTGTTTGAGATGACTTTTTGCGACAGTACCTGATGGTAAGGCCTTTTATCCGACCTTTCCCGCGGTCCCACCATTTGGCGAGAGAGGGGAAGCCAGGAAGGGTACGACGCCACGAAATCCACTCTTCCCTAACGAGCTGGCAATATTCCGGGTCATCTAACATGGATGTGTTCAATTTCCAGTAGCCTGGCCCAGGTGGGACGACGTCGGGAACAGAGACAGACAGCACTACTGCACTGTGGTCCGAAAAGGGGCAGCAGTACATAGCGCAAGAGGACACCGATGGGAGCCAGGCAAAGGGCACCCCAAACAGATCAATGCGCGACGCCAAACTGCCATCCCACCTGGTCCAGGTGAAACCCGAGGAGGAGGGATGGAGGTAACGCCACACATCCATAACACAACATGCCTCGAAAAGCTGGGCCAGCGAAGAGGAACTGTCTCTGTATGAACTTGCAGGTTCAGAACCACGCCGGTCAAGGGCTCGGTCAAAGACGGCGTTGAAGTCCCCAGTAAGAACAGTAGGGACAGATGGATCGACTTTCGAATGGAGGTCATCAAGGAATTTGTTCCGCGCAGGGTTGCAGTTAGGGGCATAGACACAGACCACACGGAAGACTTTGCCAAAAAGAGAGAGAATTCACATTGCAGATAACGACCATCGGCAGACCAGGAGTTTAGAAGAGATAAAGAAGAACGATAGAGAATAACACAACCACACGAGTGAACAGAACCAGGAGCCAACACAGACGAAAAGCCGGACGATGAAAACCACAAAGAACACTCAGCCAGAGTGACACAATGAGTTTCTTGCAGGCAGACAACATCAACCTTCACGGGGAGGGAACGCAACCACTGCAGAAAGCCAAACCTTTTAGACTGGTCCCGCAGACCATTACAGTTTAAGGTAAGGATGGAAAGAGCCATCACTGAGCACAAAAGGGAAGCCATCATGCTTAGGTCTTCTTCTTACCGCCCGAGGACCTCTTGCCAGCCTTACCCAATGCTGCTGCAGATGGTTTTGCAAGCCGGGACAAAGCCGACGTAGCCGGAGGTTCTGGATCCGGGTCTTGGGGGGTTGACTCAGAACCAGGGTCCGATGCAGGCCTCTTACGAGTAGCCATGGCCGGAGCTGTATCCATTTCGGAAAGCTCGTCGGCCAGGGCCAAAGAGCTAACATTATTCTTACTGGTACCTTTACCACTAGTAGAGCCTTTTTTGGCATTCTTATCCTCTTTACTATTTACTTTAGCAGGGACCACACTTGCAGTTTCCCCTTTGCTAGATAAATTATCAGTAGCGCTACCGTGATTAACGTTAACTACACTAATTGAATTAGGGGCACTGTCAGTACCACCATTTACTTCATTACTAGACACTAGTTCTCTATCATTATTTTCAGTTGACCCAGAAGGGGTCTTAACCGAGGCGTCTGCCCCTCTAGTTTGCTCATCATTCGGAGCCTCACTATTTCCTTTACAATTACTGACTTTACTCTCTGACCCAGTCCGAGGAGAAAGATCAGTATTAGCGCTGGCATTGGCTAGATACTCAGCGAGCTCAAACTCTTGTGCGGCACTATCAGCAAGTTGTCTAACGAAACTATTAGCGGCAACAGACAGCATTTGGACTGCCTGGGTAGCATAAGTCTCATCCTCAAAGAGAGGAGCACCCGACACCGAGGCCTGGGTACTAGCCGCTATCCCATCGGCCACAGGGTCACCACTGGCCGGGGGAGCGATAGGAATCTGTGCCTGCACCAGTTGGCCGCTGGAGTCCAAAACAGGGGTGCCCAACTCCATGCCTGACACCTGGGAGGCCGCTTCACCCACCAAGGGTTCGGCTTCACCATCACCATCGACAGCGTCTTCGCACTCGATATCACCAGCCGCCTCAGCAGCATCGCCCTCATCAATGTCACCCCCATCATCGCCAGCCCCTTCCTCCCCACCAGTGCTACCAACCGGGGCCCCAGGGGCCACCGGGGGGGCCTGGGGAAGGTTCCATGCAGATGTACACTCCCTAGCAAAATGCCCCGCCTTGTGGCAGCGGCGGCACTTACCCTTATCAGGGCACTGTTTTGCCGCGTGTCCAACTTGTCTACAAATATCGCATCGCAAAGGCTGGTCACGGTACCACACCTTGCAGCGAATACCCCCGATGGAAATGAAACGAGGGATTTCCTTTTTGACAACCATTCTGACAAGACGGCAGCCAGTAGAGACTGACGGCTTGCCAGGCCACATTTGATGGCGGACAGACTTGATCTCACCATAGCTTGAAAGCGCGTTCTTAACTGATTCCACTGGGCCCTCATAAGGAAACCAGTGGACGACAACCATACTAACTTGAGGGGGTGGTGGGGGGGGAGAAATGACCTCACATTCGACCCCATTAAGAACCACCGACCCACATTCCTGATAGTGGAACATAGCTAACGCACCCTTTTCATCATCAAAAGTCACCCTGGCAATAAAACCGGGGCACTGCTGGATAGACACAACTTTAGCAACATGCCCAGTTTGCTCTTGGAAGTGGGCATCTATATAACTAATTATTTATTAAGATTTTGTAGTGCCCAGAACTCAACAAGAAACGTGAGTTCGGCCCCACGCAACACAGCCCAAAACTGGATGGGCGACCGAAAAATTTTGTTTCGCCGAAAACACACCGGAAAAATCGGAAAACGCCGAACACCCGGAAACCACGGTCGAGAAAGGCCGAAGAAAGGACCGAAAAAACCCTCCGAAATCGGCTCGAAGCCGGAAATCGGCAGGGTTGCCGAAGAAGTCCGAAAAACGCCGAAAGATAAAAAGGCGAAAGAGGACTAAAATCAACCAAAAGACAAATACTCACAAGAGTCCGTGCCCCAAGAGTGATCCTGCGCAGAATCCCAAAGTAGAGTGAATACTGTGGAGGTGAAGGAGTAAATCCTGGGCCTCATCAGTGCAGTGCTCCATTGCCTGGGCGCTACACTTGTGGGACCAAGTGCAGGTATGTTGCCATGCGAGAGTGCTCAAATCACAACTAAGGTGATGAGCTTCGCCCGAAAGCTAAGTGCATGGCAACCCCAGTGTAGAGTGCTCAATCGCAAGGTAGCCAAAAGGCAAAGCCAAGCGAGAGCTATCTAACTGCAGCGCTATCATTTATATATATATATTATATATATTTATATTATTTATATATCTGACACTGAAATTACATCGGAAAGTGCGCAAGCCAGAATTTAAGTAGTCAATTTTCTATTATGTAGCTTAGCTTACTGAATTTTTCTCTTCTTTTTTCGAAAACTGCTTTTTGTGGAATATTTTGAAGGAAAAATTTATTATTGTTATTAAGGACGTCGATCATGTATCGTCAATTTATTTGCTGTTCTGCTGAATGAAGCTGAAGCAAAATAATGCAGACATAAGATAAATTCTGCTACTCTGTAGAACAGTTGTTAATACCGAAGAGATTCAACACTTTTCTCTCAGCTAGAGACTTTTTAAACTTGTCTTAATATCTATACCTTAATTTGTCTTAATTCTGTTTGTTATCCTGTATTTTTACTGATTTTTTGAAGTAAAAGATCATGTATTAAAAAAATTAAAAAACTATTATTATTATTACTAATGATAAAGTGGACACGTGTTATCTTAAAGCGCTGTGTGGAATATTTTTAACCCTTAAGGACTCTGTTTATCTTTCCAGATACATTTTTATAAATGAATTTGTAATAACTTTTAAAAAACTTTCTTGTTCGATCTCCTTACATCTTTCGGAAAAAACAAAATGACTGCGTGCAATCTAATAAGCTACCCCTATAAAAAAGCGCTCTCACTGTTAAGCCTCTCCCAGGCGTAATGTCCAGTTTATTCCAACGGTTCCAGTGGTTCGGTTTGCGCGTGCGCGTTTTCATCGCTTTTGGATGCCACGCTGTCAGTTGTAGTTGACAAAGTGTTTGTTATTATTGAAACAGCCATTTTTTTAGAGAAGACTTGCGGTTGTTACAGCTGGGAGTCTAACAACTAGACTATGCTCCTCCGGGACTTTTTTTATTTGAGGCGCCCAGTAGCTATGATTCCTTGGACTTAAAATTCAACACGTGGCCAGGGACTGTTAAAAAAAACGACATAAAATTCAACACGTGGCCAGGGACTTTTAAAAAAACTTCTTAAAAAATTCTAATACATCCCTTAACGTTTACGTGGCTTTGCCTCGTCACCGTAATGGTTTCCATAAACTCCTGTAGTCCATTCCATTGTGCTGCTATGGCCGAGGAAAGTTTCCAAATCTTCACGCAAAATGTCGTGTAAAATACCTTTTGGTCTAAAGAAGCGCTTTATCAACAAAAGGACCCCCTGTTTACTTACTTTTTAGAGCTAATCGAAAGCTACATTCCGCTTTATTGCCAGCCTGATCTTTTGCCTCGCAAATAACTTGACACGAACCAGGTACAGAGTTTTCCTCTCCAGATACTCCTTTGCACAGTATGGTGCGAGGTGCTCCAGTGGACGATCCCAATTAACTCTGATTACTGTCTTTGTGATATCATCTATAATAATATCTTTTCGGCAATATGTGAAAACTGGGCGCTTCTGGTCTGGAAAGTTAAAATGACACATGTCATTAAGACCTCATGACTGATTCTTGCTGCATCTCATTCACTTGGTGAAGAAGCATTTTTCGCTACTGCTGAAAGCCCGAATGACGAGTCTTGCTTACCCAATACTGCGGCAATAGCAATGTTGGCGAGAAGAACGGTGAAAATGATAAATCGAGGAATCATCTTTAAAGCGATGTCTCTGCTGAAAGATTTGACGAATAAGAGTTGCGACGGTTTTGCTAGCTGTGGACATTTTTTATCAGATTAATAAATTGTCACTTTCTTCAGTTGTTTTTGTTTTATAATTGTCACAGGTGCAAGGTTGCAAACATTTACTCGTCAGATGAATAAACTTTATTTCTTAAAGAATGATTACCAACTTGCATTTGGAAAAGCACGAAAGTCTGCTATTTTCCCTATTTTCGTGGCAACATATCTCCTTAAATAGAGCAACGCACGAATCTCGTATTTCCAAAAGTATAAATCCTGTACCTCACGCAAGGAAGGAAGATTAAACTCACGTTTGACTGATGTTTTTTAACATGAAAAAGTTCTGTTAAGTTAAAAATCAATAAAACTTTTTCAACAGTTCGTCATATCAGTTACTTCTAATCAATAATTGTTTCAGCCGCTTTGAGATAATAAAATTCCAGGGAAAAAATTGCGGCCTCAAGTATATGAATGCCAGAAAGAATATTCCCAGGCTCATATCTACTACTCAAGTTTAGATGTTAAGAGAGAAATATTTACCCTTTTACACGGTCTGATAATTTTGATAGATATGTTTAATATTCAGAATTTGTACTAAAGTATAAAAAAAAGTTTTATCGCAGCTTTCATTCCTGAATTTTTCCAGCCCTGTTTATCTATATCTTTATTCTTCAGTCTTAGCTAAATACTAGTGACACTGATGATTGATATGCATGAATCAGATCAATTTCATGACTTTGACTTTGTTTTCTCAGCTGGCCGCTTGTGTTGAACTCAACCATATGATATGACTCATTTAAATGTAAATTTCTCATTCTATATTTGAAAAACTGCGTTCTCCTCAAAGGACTTTTTATAAGCTGTAATTTTATATTTTGCGAGTCACAGGTGCAATATTTTAGTCCTTCAAGAATTCAGTCATCACCAGTGTAAGGAAGTTTTGGCTGACCCTTTTACTCCTAAGATCTAATTAGCAATTCTGCTAACTGTCTGCCATACAATTCTTATGATGTCAGCTCGAGGATTTTGGTATTGGATCAACTAATGATCCCCTAGCTGATATTTTTCTTTATTCTCATTACTCATCTGCTTGATAATGTAAGAATATTGTAAGAAGAAACTCTGTTTTGGTCATTCATGGGAGTTAGATAGTTAATTACGACGGAATTATTTTGAGTGAACGTCGAAGGTAATCCACAATGACATTGGTTGTACTTAACCTCGCTCCGTAATTAGTACCTGAAACTTGCGTCACCCCCGACCAATCAAAAGTAAAACTAAACTCCCATTGTGATATAGTCACTGTTGTAACCAAGCTTTTATATCTCAGACCAGACGATTTAGATCTTATGAGCGAATAAAACTCAGAAAGTTCAGGCAACATAATGTTTATTTTTATTGACATGTACATGGAGACATGTTTTTGAAATTACCCGAAGGTTTCTTGTGAACCTGTTAAAAAGAAAACAAAATCAGAATTGATATTCAATTTCATTTCGTATTCGTAACCTTCTGGCATAGTTTTCCGTCATTTCATCCTGAATCTTATTGTTCGAGCTGAAATGTTTAGCAAATTATTGTTCAATCTGTCTGAAGCGTTTTAGACCTAGAAAATGAGCGCCAGATTTCTATCGCATGTTATTAGATAATTGCCAAAAACCGAATCACTTATCTTGCATAGAATCGAAAATGAATAATATATATTTTTTAGTTTAAATCTATCAATTTTTCAAGATCAAGAAATGCCAATGTTTTTTACTTGGCTTAAAACCTCACATTCTTAGGCCACTCATTCAGATTGCAACAAAATTTTTTCATAAAGAGGTTATAACATATAGATGCATTCCATTTTTCTTACCTTAGTGGCTCTATTCGTGATACACCTTAAGTGTATCAACGCTGCACTCCGGTTTTTCTTTGCAAAAAAACGGAGGAATGTAACCTGCGGTTGCCAAAGAAATGAAATTCTCCTTGACGGTCTGGAGGACATTGGGGTCGTTTATGTCGCCATCAAAGAAAAAACCGGGGACACCAGAAATCTTTATGGAAGATGGTTGTACTGTGCCTGGAAATAAACGTAGAAAAAAGAAATTTAGGTAAAATCGACTCTGGAGCTCTTATTATTCCGAGATGATAAGGAATATATTGACTTTCAGACTGAAGGGATGCCTTGAAGAGAAGGAAACAAAGCCGATTGCATTGCTTCCGTTGGTCTTCCAAATGAAGCTGCAATCCCCTGCAGATACTTTGCAAACCCCTAGGAGGATAGTACACTCCATTCTCTTTACACACCTCCTCGAAAAACTTTATCAAGCAAAAACTGGAGGATTTAGCGCTCATGTTTACAACAATCGTTTCTAAGCTTTGAACATTGTCCAAGTACTCCTCTTCTTCGGCACCTTTTGATTCTCGAAATACGCGTTTGGGCAGCATTTCAAGTAAAAGCTCTCTGAACCTTTGACAGCAGCCGAACATGGAGGACTTTTCCTATCTGAATATAATAACCTTTAATGCATTCATGTCGCCTTTATTTAAATTTCTACAGAGGCATGGGTTATTGAAGCCGTTCAAAAAACGAGCAGCAGTATTTTATCGGCTCTAAAAACGCTCGGCTCCAACTCATGTTTTTAAACCCAATAAAATACTACTGCTCGTTTTTCAAAAGAAAAAATATATATATATACATATATAAAGATGAGTTTCTGGAGTCGGACTAGTTCAAAAACATTTAATTGCTACTCGGAGTTTCATGCTTCCAACGAAGCAATCATCAGGCAACTGGCTAGATGCCTGATGATTGCTTCGGTAGAAGCATGAAACTCCGAGTAGCAATTAAATGTTTTTGAACTAGTCCGACTCCAGAAACTCATCTTTATTCACCGCTCTGGTCAAACCATCGAGCACTTTTATGGCAGATGAAGTCTTCATTTTCAGTTACTACTGGTAGTCATATATATATATAGAACGTTTAAAAATTGCGAGGATGGACAACTTCTGACGTCAAAAATATAAAAAAATTTTAATAAAAAACGTTTCCGTCAGAGACCTTCTTCAGTTATTTACAACTTTTGAAATGAAAAAAGAGCATTAAATAAGATCGAAGCGCTAATGATTGCGTAATTACAGATAACGACTAATGAACTGGTGCTCATACATATATATGATGACGGTTTTTAAATTTAGCAATGACCTGGAAAATTCTTTGCTTCTGTCACAAAGTTTTGCAGTAACTAACAAGGGAACTATTGGCAATCAAAAATGTGGAATCGTTTTTTGAGGTATGAAAATGTCTTTCGGTGTTTTTTGATTAAATTGCGATTCCTGACAATTGTCGATACATTGGACGTGTGAGCCTAAGTTCGGTTTATGGCCAATTCCCGGAGGGAGGGCGCACTGCCAAGATGTCTATCGGGATCTTCAATCTAGGCTGCAAGCCTTTAACCTTTACTTTATATAATAAGATTTATATTCGACTTGTTATTGATCCACCTTGAGTAAGATATGTCCTTAAGATATTTCGTATTGACGGGTAAAAAATATGAAGAAGGGCTTTGGTTGTGAATATATGACTTGAATTAGTACTTGTTATCACCCCCTTTTATTGTATGAATTTTACCTATTTTCTTGGCGTCCTGACAATCTTGAAGAATTTGCGCTCGTCTGGTTTTGTACCCGCATGCAGCTCATTATGATAGATACATTCAGCATCACAAATGTTAACCTATTCATGTGCGTACTTCTACGTTTACCAATTTAAAAGGTTTATAAAGTGCCCCAGAAACATTAAGTTGATCATTTCGCGATAAACTTACTTGAGCAATTAGGCCCTGGAGGTTGTGTGCTGTACGGAATGCCGGGAATTCCGAAAAAATTCCATTTGCCACCTGAACAGTAGTACAGGTAGGGGGGATTGAAAGTGAAGTCGAACCCATTTTGACACATCACAGCACAAACGTCATCTCCACCAATGGAGTTGCATACCAGAGCTCCATTTTGAGGAGGATCGAACAAGGAGCATCTCTTTCCTGTTGACAAAAAAAAGAAAGGAAAAAACCTTTGAAGTAGAGGAGGCCCCCAACGATTGAAAAACCGCCCCGCCAATCTAGTAGGTAAATATTTCCTGTTTTCTTTTACCTTCTACTTTTGAATTATAGACATAATTTGATGACAGAATCATGTGATACTTTTGATATCGGTAGTATGTCCTATTTTGCTTCTCCGTCATTTTTCCCGGCTAGGTATCGATTATTTTATTTCAATTGTGAGCATGAATGCGATCAATATTTGACCAAGTTTTTGTTTCTCCCTCATCCAAATCCTTTATCTGCCTTTTTTTATTACGCTGCGGAAACGTTGTCTCGTATTCTCGCAAAAATAGTGAATTCATCGAAGTTTATAGATCTTCGGTTTCTCAAGGTTAACTCATACTTCGATAGCAGACAGCACAATGCTGCACAAAAACAGATTTTTTCTAATACGTAGTTTAGTTAAATGTGTTGATCATAACATCTGATGGCATGGTTCGAGTGAACCTGAAAAGGACTGCTGTAGGCGACAATGATTGACGTTTTGACATCGTGAGCGGAAGTCATCATAAGAGTAAAGGGCCACTTGTCTTCCGCTAAGCACGTTGTTACGTTACTTATTACTACCGAGAGCACTCCTTCTCAAGACTGCTCTCACCTGAATAATCAAAGCACACAATCAAATGCTTTTTATAAATTCCAGTCAAAATTTAAAATTAGATCATCTTAGGAAATTGTTTATTCAAATAGAAGAGTTTCAGCTTACGTTTTAGAGTGATCTTGAAGCTACAGGTAGCTCGATTTCCAGCCTGATCTATCGCTATACATTCAACTAAAGTTGTACTAGGAACAGAGAAGAAGTCTCCATTTTGCTGGTTGCATACTATAGCGGGCACCACACCAGAATCGTCCGTTGCTTTAGGTGCAGACCAGTGAACACGGATCTCAAGCTCTGTGAGTTCTTTTGTGATGCACTTCGGGCAAACCGTGAAAACTGGCGCTTGTTCGTCTAAAACGAAAATGAGAACGAAATATAACTTGTGTATTTAGCGGCGGTAGGAGTCAGCATCTTGTATGATAGTCCTAGCCTCTTTTCCACAGCTCTATAGCAACTCAAAACGTCTTGCATCAAACGTCTACAAACAGTTCAACAGCTATGTAAAATTTCTCGATAAAAACTTTTTGTACGATAAGTTGTAATGCGCCATTCCCATCTTCTTTATTCAAGATGACGAGATGGCCGGGACCTCTTACCTTTTGATGCTATCGTAAGGGAAACGAGAAGAGCTTTCAAAATGAAATAGTAAGAAATCATCTCGAAATGCTAAGGACTTCTCTCAGTGATATGACGCGGTGAGATCAGTTATCGAGCAAATGAAGACTTAAAAAGACAGTTGTTACGTGGTGTTGAGGGGAACTATGGGATTATTTACGCAGCTGTCTTTGTCTGTTTTGGTCACAGGTGCGACTTTTCCGTCGATCCTTCAATTTAGCAGGCAATAAATTACTCATTTTCATGTGTCACGTACATGGTCAATTTCACGAGAGCAGAGTGAGGCTTCTGGGATTATGCCTCATCCATTTTGCAAAATCACAAACGCGTAAAATTAGTGGCAGCAAGGAATTGGACTGAGGTGAGACGTTACTAAAATATTGGCAGAATCTGAAAGTACTGAATGACCCAAGTGTTGCATTTTAGACTTAATAACTCAATTAAAAACAGGTGTAATTATTGACAAATGAAAGGATAAACGTGGGCCTAATCGACTTTAAAGGCAACGTTGAATATTTTTGACTTTTCCGAAAAATTATGCCGAAACAAGAAAAAAAATATAACTCCAGCCGTGTGCCGGAATAAAAATAACGAAGCGTTATGGAAAATGCAGGGTTTCACTCGCTTTGCTGGATATCTGTCGCTAAGACGTAAAACAACATTAGTTTTGTCTTCTCTTTTAAACATAAAAGGTTATTATGTGTGTAAATTTAGAGCAATAGTAACTCAGGAAAGCTGATGTCTCGAACAATAAGATTGACAACATTCATGTGCATTAGTCTCAGGTTTACTTTGACCGCAAAATATTAATAAACGCTGGAACAGCAAGAAAAAGCTTGCTAAAACGGCAAAAGTACAGAGGTTGTAGCCACGAGAGTTATTTTTTATCCATTCTGTCGTTCGTCTTTGTTACTTTAATTAGTGTAAATAGTTCTCGCCTCGATAGTTTAGTTCGGTATTTATTAGTTTGTATTTTTCGTGCTGTCAAAATGTAAATTAAGTTTGTCAGCGTTGTTTTATGTAATCGCCTTTGTAGCGTCCACTCTTAGCTACTTGTAATAACAATCAACTTCGACTGATGTAGCGTCCAGTCTTGGCTACTTGATATAATAAACCTTTAATTCAGCATCGTTTCCTAACCTGCACAAACTTGTATTTATCTCATTCGAGACTTGTAGAAATAGTTGAACACAGGTGCAACACTCTAAGCTTTGAACGCTGTCCACTTCGACTTTGATTCCTCTTTTCTCAAAGTTGACGTCTTTATTTCTTCTAGAACTTTGCCACTCGCCAAGGATTTTGTAAGCCTACGTGGCAAATGCGTAGACTTTGGAATATAACTATCCAAGTACTCCTCTTCTTCGGCACCTTTTGATTCTCGAAACACGCGTTTGGGCGGCATTTCAAGTAAAAGCTCTCTGAACCTTTGACAGCAGCCGAACATGGAGCACTTTCCCTACTTGAATATAATTCATCTTTAATGCATATTGGAAATAAAAAATGTGGAATACTTTTTTGAGGAATTAAAATGTCTTTCAGTGTTTTTTGATTAAATGGCGATCCCTGACAAATGTTGATACATTGGACGTGTGAGCCTAAGTACGGTTTATGGCCAGTTCCTGGACGGAGGGCGCACTGCCGAGATGTCTATCGGGATCTTCAATCTAGGCTCCAAGCCTCTAGCCGTTACTTAATATAATAAGATTTATATTCGACTTGTTATTGATCCTCCTTGAGTAAGATATGTCCCTAAGATATTTCGTATTGACGAGTAAAAAATATGAAGAAGAGCTTTGGTTGTGAATATATGGCTTGAATTAGTACTTGTTATAACCCTCTTTTATTGCATGAATTTTACCTATTCTCTGGGCGTCCTGACAATCTTGAAGATTTTGTACTTGTCTGGTTTTGTACCCGCATACAGCTCATTATGATAGATATATTCACCATCAAAAATGTTAACCTTCTCGTACGCTTACTTCTACGTTTACCAATTTAAAAGATTTATGAAGTGCCCCAGAAACATTAAGTTGATCAATTCGCCATAAACTTACTTGAGTAATCAGGCCCCGGAGGTTGTTTGCTGAACGGAATGCTGGGAAGTCCATAAAAATGCCATTTGCCACCTGAACAGTAGTACAGTAAAGGAGGACTGAAAGTGAAGTCGAACCCATTTTGACACATCACAGCAAAAATTTTACTTCCATTAACGGAGTTATATACCAGAGCCCTGTTTTGGGGAGGATCGAACAAGGAGCATGTCTCTCTTGTGACCAAAAAAAAAAATAGAAAAAACCTTTGAAGTAGAGAGGGCGCCCAACAATTGAAAAGCCGCCCTGCTAGTCTGGTAGGTAAATATATCCTCTTTTTTTAACCTTCTACTTTTGAATTATAGACATAATTTGATGACAGAATCATGTGACAATTTTGATATCGGTAATAGGTCCTATTTTGCCTCTTGTAGCTCTCCGTCATCTTCCCAGCAAGATATCGACTATTTAATTTGAGTTTTGAGCATGAATGCGATCAATATTTCCCTTTTTCTTGGTGTCTTCCTCATCTGAATCCTTTATTTGCCTTTTTTTTATTATGCCTCTGAAACGTCGTCTCGTACTCTCGCAAAAATAGTAAAATAGTTGAAGTTTATAGATCTTCGGTTTGTAAAGGTATAACTCACACTTCGGTTACAGGCTGCACAATGCTACAAAAAAACAGATTGTCTCCGAGACATGTTTATGTTAGGGGGCGGTTGTTGGTCTAAAACGATAGTGAGAACAAAATATAACTTGTGTAACTAGCAGTAAGTAGGAGGCTGGGGCTGAGGCTACGTACCTGCTGATGCTATCGTAAGTAAAGCGACAAGGACTTTCAAAATGAAAAAGTGAGAAATTATCTCAAACTGCTAGAGACTTCTCACAGTGATATGATGCGGTAAGGTCAGTTATCAAGCAAATTAAGACTTAAAGGTAAAGACGGTTGTTACGTGATGTTAAGGGAACTAAGGAATTATTTACGAAGCTGTCTTTGTCTGTTTTGGTCACAGGTGCGATTTTTCTGTCAATCCATCAAATTAGCTGGGTAAAATAAAAGTCAAAGACAATAAATGAATTAACAATAGATTACTAAGTTTCACGTGTCACGTACATGGTCAATTTCGCGAGAGTAGACTGAGACTTCTCGGATTATGCCTCATCCATTTTTGCAAAATTACGAACGCGTAAAATTGGAACTGGACAGATAAGAGACGTTACTAAAATATTGGCAGAATCTGAAAGTAGTTAATGACCCAAATGTTGCATTTTTAGGCTTAACCAGTTGGTTGAACACAGGTATAATTGTTCACAAGGATGAATGTGGGCTTAATCGTCTTCAAACGTTGAATACCGTTGACTACCGTTCACCTTTCCAAAAAATTATTCCGAAATAAGGAAAAAATATGACTCTTACTTATGTCAGAATAAAAGTAACGAGGCTTTATGGAAAATACAGGGTTTCACTTACTTTGCCGGATTTTGTTGCTGAGACGTAAAATTGTATTAATATTTTTTTTTTTTTGAACAAAAAGATGTCATGAGGTGTGTAAATTTAGAGCAATAGCAACTCCGGAATGCTGATGTCTAGAACAATTAGCTTGAAAATCTTTTAAGGCTATTTTCTCTTGAAGATATCTTTTCAAGTATGATTCTAATTCTGCCAATAGATTAATTACCATTTTTATATTATCAATCTCCTTTCTGTTCTGGCCGATCTCAATCGTGAAAATAAGAATTCTACTGGAGGGGGATTGGCATCCAGTTAGGCCGCTTTGAAATGGAACGACCAGAATAACGTCACCACTATGGTGCGCCATAAAGCTCGTAACAAATAACATTTTCATTCCTCGTTTTCCCTCACCCTGCCCCTCCCCGTTCACCCTTAAAAAACTCTACGTACCAATATATGTATTTGTAACCTTTATTCAGCGAGTACATCAAGTCGCATTTTAAAGCTTATCGCTATCTATACTTCTTGCTTAGTCGGTATCTATCTGCAATAAAGTCACCTTTAGAGGTTCAAAAGTATACTTTAACTTTATCAGCCACGCAGTTTGCAGACCCAAAGTTGCAAAAGCCAAACATCTTCATTAACGAAATGAGGTTCATTCGTATTTGAACGACAGGATCTTTTTGGTCAACATCAAAGTAATGTTCAGGAAAGAGCATTTTACTCCCGTCAGACGGCCCTGCGGAAAAATGCAATCGAAGTTCTTCACTCATTCATCTATTATGAAAGAGAAGAGCCGTATGAAAACAATTCACCGAACCATTCAACAAAATAAAAACATCGCTAGGTTAAGAATTATTGATAAAATTCCGTACGAAACCGTTGAAAACAAAAACTGACCTCCCATCACTTTTATCTAAAAAAGTATTTAGCTTTTGTTTCGAAGTGAAAGACAATACTTTTCTTGACTGATTCGTGAGGTTAATGAAGATGTAGTAGTGTTTTAGGTCATGCTATAATTTCCAATTCCTGTTCCAATTTTTTTGGTTTTATGTTTTGGGATGTCATCTTACTGCCGGGATCTGATCTGTTTAGCTGCTAAAGTTAAATAGGAAATCATTTGATCAGAGGATCAATGATTCATCTCAGGGCTGTATGGGAAACTAAAGTTGCTCATTGTTACCAGCACAAGAACCTATAAAAAAAAACTATTATTCGAAATCATAACAATACCAGAACAGTCAGGCCAAGGTCCGTAATTCCCAGGTTCCAAATTCTGTCATTTTCAACCAGAACACAGGTAAACCCGAGGTGGACGGAAGGCGAAGTCGAAATTTTTTTCGCACACTGGAGCACAAGCAGGGTCCGAGCCGAAATACAAACAGGCCAGAACACCATTCTTAGGAGGCTTGTACAAGGGACATTGTTCTTCTGCAGAAAAAATGAATTACAAGCTTCATTTCACGGTTTGCATTCATTTTAAAAATCACGGAAAGGTCTACTTGAACCAGAAACTTGGCAAGGCTCCCTCGAGCAATGAGAACGAGAAAAAGCGTCACTGCACGTCGAGCATGGCTACCTCAGCCCTCTCGTGTTCTCACCATATGGCGAAAACGGCAGAGAAGCCGAGAGATTTCTCATTGATCTAGCCCCGCAGCTGTCCGAGAAAAAGTAGATGGATTACAGCACTGTAATTCATTGGCTGGGAGCAAAACTATCCTATAACTTGTAAAGATCAGCTGTGTGACGCGTAAGAGGCTCAGGAGGCAAACATGAGTTAAACACTGATTTTAGCGGGGCAGAAATCGCAAATGTGATTGGAAAGATAAAATAGACACGTGATTTTAAAGCGCTGTGTGGAATATTCTTAGCCTTTAAATGCTCGGTATATCTTTTCAGATAGATTTTTATAAATGAACTTATAATAACTTTTAAAAGACTTTCTTGTTCTCTCTCCTTACGTCTTTAATCTCCGAAAAAACAAAATGACTGCGTACAATCTTATAAGCTACCCCTATAAAAAAGCCCTCTCACTGAGAAGCCTCTCCCAGGTGTAATGTCCAGTCCATTCCAACGGTTCCAGTTGTTTGGTTTGCGCATGCACGTGGTCATCGCTTTTGGATGTCACTCTGTCTGTTGTAGTTGACAAAGTATTTGTTATTATGGAAACAGCCATTTATTTAGAGAAGACTTACGGTTGTTGCACCAGGGAGTCTAACAGCTAGACTATGCTTCTCCGGGACTGTTTTTTTTTATTTGAGTCGCCCAGTAGCTATCGTTCCTTGGACTTAAAATTCAACATGTGGCCAGGGACTGTTAAAAAGCATCTTAAAAAATTCTAATACATCACTTAACGTTTACGGTACTTTGACTCGTCACCGTAATGGTTTCCATAAACTGTCCTGTAGTCCATTCCATTGTGCTGCTATGGCTGGGGAAAGTTTCGAGATCTTCACGCAAAATGTCCTGTAAAATACCTTTTAGTCTAAAGAGGCGCTTTATCAACAAAAGGACCCTGTGTACTTACTTTTTAGAACTAATTGAAAGCTATATTCCGCTTTATTGCCAGCCCGATCTTTAGCCTCGCAAAATACTTGATACGAAACAGGTACAGAGTATTCCTCTCCAGATACTCTGTTGCACTGTATAGTGGGAGGTGCTCCAGAGTTGTCTTTGGCTAGTGGACGATCCCAATTAACTCTGATTACTGTCTTTGTGATATCATCTATTGGGAAATATGTGAAAACTGGGGGCTCCTGGTCTGGAGAGTGAAAATGATACATGTCATTAAGACCTCATGACTGATTCTTGCTGCATCTCATTCACTTGGTGAAGAAGCATTTTTCGCTACTGCTGTAAGCCCGAATGATGAGTCTTGCTGCGGCAATAGCAATGTTGGCAAGAAGAACGGTGAAAATGATAAATCGAGGAATCATCTTTAAAGCGATGTCTCTCCTGAAAGATTTGACGAATAAGAGTTGCGAAGGTTTTCCTAGCTGTGGACATTTTTTATCAGAGATTAATAAATTGTCACTTTCTTCAGTTGTTTTTGTTTTATAATTGTCACAGGTGCAAGATTGCAAACATTTACTCGTCAGATGAATAAACTTTATTTCTTAAAGAATGATTACCAACTTGCATTTGGAAAAGCACGAAAGTCTGCTATTTTCCCTATTTTCGTGGCAACACATCTCCTTAAATAGAGCAACGCACGAATCTCGTATTTCCAAAAGTATAAATCCTGTACCTCACGCAAGGAAGGAAGATTTAACTCACGTTTGACTGATGTTTTTTAACATGAAAAAGTTCTGTTAATTTAAAAATCAATAGAACTTTTTCAACAGTTCGTCATATCAGTTACTTCTCATCAATAATTGTTTCAGCCGCTTTGAGATAATAAAATTCCAGGGAAAAAGTTGTGGCCTCAAGTATATGAATGCCAGAAAGAATATTCCCAGGCTCATATCTACTACTCAAGTTTAGATGTTAAGAGAGAAATATTTACCCTTTTAGACGGTCTGATAACTTTGATAGATATGTTTAATATTCAGAATTTGTACTAAAGTATGTAAAAAAGTTCTATCGCAGCTTTCATTCCTGAATTTTTCCAGCCCTGTTTATCTATATCTTTATTCTTCAGTCTTAGCTAAATACTAGTGACACTGATGATTGATATGCATGAATCAGATCAATTTCATGACTTTGACTTTGTTTTCTCAGCCGGCCGCTTGTGTTGAACTCAACCATATGATATGATTCATTTAAATGTAAATTTCTCATTCTTTATTTGAAAAACTGCGTTCTCCTCAAAGTACTTTTTATAAGCTGTAATTTTATATTTTGCGAGTCACAGGTGCAATATTTTAGTCCTTCAAGAATTCAGTCATCACCAGTGGAAGGAAGTTTTGGCTGACCCTTTTACTCCCAAGATCTAATTAGCAATTCTGCTAACTGTCTGCCATACAATTCTTATGATGTCAGCTCGAGGATTTTGGTATTGGATCAACTAATGATCCCCTAGCTGATATTTTTCTTTATTCTCATTACTCGTTCTGCTTGATAATTTAAGAATATTGTAAGAAGAAACTCTGTT
Source organism: Stylophora pistillata (assembly GCF_964205215.1). Classification (NCBI taxonomy): domain Eukaryota; kingdom Metazoa; phylum Cnidaria; class Anthozoa; order Scleractinia; family Pocilloporidae; genus Stylophora; species Stylophora pistillata. Next base: position 213,235 of record NC_142527.1, read on the forward strand.
TTGGTCATTCATGGGAGTTAGATAGTTAATTACGACGGAATTATTTTGAGTGAACGTCGAAGGTAATCCACAATGACATTGGTTCTACTTAACCTCGCTCCGTAATTAGTACCTGAAACTTGCGTCACCCCCAACCAATCAAAAGTAAAACTAAACTCCCACTGCGATATAGTCACTCTTGTAACCAAGCTTTTATATCTCAGACCAGACGATTTAGATCTTATGAGCGAATAAAACTCAGAAAGTTCAGGCAACATAATGTTTATTTTTATTGACATGTACATGGAGACATGTTTTTGAAATTACCCGAAGGTTTCTTGTGAACCTGTTAAAAAGAAAACAAAATCAGAATTGATATTCAATTTCATTTCGTATTCGTAACCTTTTTGCATAGTGTTCCGTCTTTTCATCCTGAATCTTATTGTTCGAGCTGAAATGTTTAGCAAATTATTGTTCAATCTGTCTGAAGCGTTTTAGACCTAGAAAATGAGCGCCAGATTTCTATCGCATGTTATTAGATAATTGCCAAAAACCGAATCACTTATCTTGCATAGAATCGAAAATGAATAATATATATTTTTTAGTTTAAATCTATCAATTTTTCAAGATCAAGAAATGCCAATGTTTTTTACTTGGCTTAAAACCTCACATTCTTAGGCCACTCATTCAGATTGCAACAAAATTTTTTCATAAAGAGGTTATAACATATAGATGCATTCCATTTTTCTTACCTTAGTGGCTCTATTCGTGATACACCTTAAGTGTATCAACGCTGCACTGATGCGGTCTGTCTTTGCAAAAAAACGGAGGAATGTAACCTGAGGTTGCCAAAGAAATGAAATTCTCCTTGACGGTCTGGAGGACATTGGGGTCGTTTATGTCGCCATCAAAGAAAAAACCGGGGACACCAGAAATCTTTATGGAAGATGGTTGTACTGTGCCTGGAAATAAACGTAGAAAAAATAAATTTAGGTAAAATCGACTCTGGAGCTCTTATTATTCCGAGATGATAAGGAATATATTGACTTTCAGACTGAAGGGATGCCTTGAAGAGAAGGAAACAAAGCCGATTGCATTGCTTCCGTTGGTCTTCCAAATGAAGCTGCAATCCCCTGCAGATACTTTGCAAACCCCTAGGAGGATAGTACACTCCATTCTCTTTGCACACCTCCTCGAAAAACTTTATCAAGCAAAAACTGGAGGATTTAGCGCTCATGTTTACAACAATCGTTTCTAAGCTTTGAACATTGTCCAAGTACTCCTCTTCTTCGGCACCTTTTGATTCTCGAAATACGCGTTTGGGCGGCATTTCAAGTAAAAGCTCTCTGAACCTTTGACAGCAGCCGAACATGGAGTACTTTTCCTATCTGAATATAATCAACCTTTAATGCATTCATGTCGCCTTTATTTAAATTTCTACAGAGGCATGGGTTATTGAAGCCGTTCAAAAAACGAGCAGCAGTGTTTTATCGGCTCTAAAAACGCCCGGCTCCAACTCATGTTTTTAAACCCAATAAAATACTACTGCTCGTGTTTCAAAAGAAAAAAAATATATATATATATATATATATATATATAAAGATGAGTTTCTGGAGTCGGACTAGTTCAAAAACATTTAATTGCTACTCGGAGTTTCATGCTTCCAACGAAGCAATCATCAGGCAACTGGCTAGATGCCTGATGATTGCTTCGTTAGAAGCATGAAACTCCGAGTAGCAATTAAATGTTTTTGAACTAGTCCGACTCCAGAAACTCATCTTTATTCACCGCTCTGGTCAAACCATCGAGCACTTTTATGGTAGATGAATTCTTCATTTTCAGTTACTACTGGTAGTCATATATATATATAGAAAGTTTAAACATTGCGAGGATGGACAACTTCTGACGTCAAAAGTTAAAAAAATTTTAATAAAAAATGTTTCCGTCAGAGACCTTCTTCAGTTATTTACAAGTTTTGAAATGAAAAAAGAGCATTAAATAAGATCGAAGTGCTAATGATTGCGTAATTACAGATAACGACTAATGAACTGGTGCTCATATATATATATGATGATGGATTTTAAATTTAGCAATGACCTGGAAAATACTTTGCTTCTGTCACAGAGTTTTGCAGTAACTAACAAGGGAACTATTGGCAATCAAAAATGTGGAATAGCTTTTTTTAGGTATGAAAATGTCTTTCGGTGTTTTTTGATTAAATGGCGATTCCTGACAATTGTTGATACATTGGACGCGTGAGCCAAAGTTCGGTTTATGGCCAATTCCCGGAGGGAGGGCGCACTGCCAAAATGTCTATCGGGATCTTCAATCTAGGATGCAAGCCTTTAACCTTTACTTTATATAATAAGATTTATATTCGACTTGTCATTGATCCACCTTGAGTAAGATATGTCCTTAAGATATTTCGTATTGGCGGGTAAAAAATATGAAGAAGGGCTTTGGTTGTGAAGATATGACTTGAATTAGTACTTGTTATTACCCCCTTTTATTGTATGAATTTTACCCATTCTCTGGGCGTCCTGAGAATCTTGAAGAATTTGCGCTTGTCTGGTTTTGTACCCGCATGCAGCTCATTATGATAGATACATTCAGCATCACAAATGTTTACCTATTCATGTGCGTACTTCTACGTTTACCAATTTAAAAGGTTTATAAAGTGCCCCAGAAATATTAAGTTGATCATTTCGCGATAAACTTACTTGAGCAATTAGGCCCTGGAGGTTGTGTGCTGTACGGAATGCTGCGAAATCCAAAAAAATTCCATTTGTCACCTGAACAGAAGTACAGTAGAGGGGGATTGAAAGTGAAGTCGAAGCCATTTTGACACATCACAGCACAAGTGTCATCTCCACCAATGGAATTGCATACCAGAGCTCCATTTTGCGGAGGATCGAACAAGGAGCATGTCTTTCCTGTTGACAAAAAAAGAAAGGAAAAAACCTCTGAAGTAGAGGAGGCCCCCAACGATTGAAAAATCGCCCTGCCAATCTAATAGGTAAATATTTCCTGTTTTCTTTTACTTACTACTTTTGAATTATAGACATAATTTCATGACAGAATCATGTGATACTTTTGATATCGGTAGTATGTCCTATTTTGCTTCTCCGTCATTTTCCCGGCTAGGTATCGATTATTTTATTTTAATTGCGAGCATGAATGCGATCAATATTTGACCAAGTTTTTGTTTCTCCCTCATCCAAATCCTTTATCTGCATTTTTTTATTACGCTGCGGAAACGTTGTCTCGTACTCTCGCAAAAATAGTGAATTAATCGAAGTTTATAGATCTTCGGTTTCTCAAGGTTAACTCATACTTCGATAGCAGACAGCACAATGCTGCACAAAAACAGATTTTTTTCTAATACGTAGTCTAGTTAAATGTGTTGATCATAACGTCTGATGGCATGGTTCGAGTAAACCTGAAAAGGACTGCTGTCGGCGACAATGATTGACGTTTTGACATCGTGAGCGGAAGTCATCATTAGAGTAAAGGGCCACTTGTCTTCCGCTAAGCACGTTGTTACGTTACTTATCACTACCGAGAACAATCCTTCTCAAGACTGCTCTCACCTGAATAATCAAAGCGCACAGTCAAATGCTTTTTATACATTCCAGTCAAAATTTAAAATTAGATCATCTTAGGAAATTGTTTATTCAAATAGAAGAGCTTCAGCTTACGTTTTAGAGTGATCCTGAAGCTACAGGTGGCTCGATTTCCAGCCTGATCTTCCGCCCTACACTCAACTAAAGTTGCACTAGGAACAGAGAAGATTTCTCCACTTTCCTGGCTGCATTCTATAGCAGGCACCACACCAGAATCGTCCTTTGCTGTAGGTGCAGACCAGTGAACACGGATTTCATTCTCTGTGGTTTCTTTTGTGATGCACTTCGGGCAATCCGTGAAAACTGGCGCTTGTACGTCTAAAAAGATAATGAGAACGAAATATAACTTGTGTAATTAGCGGCGGTAGGAGTCAGCATCTTGTATGATAGTTTTAGCCTCTTTTCCACAGCTCTATAGCAAATCAAAACGTCTTGCATCAAACGTCTACAAACAGTTCAACAGCTATGTAAAATTTCTCGATAACAAACTTTTTGTACGATAAGTTATAATGCGCCATTCCAACTTCTTTATTCAAGATCACGAGATAGCTGGGACCTCTTACCTTTTGATGCTATCGTAAGTGAAACGAGAAGAGCTTTCAAAATGAAGTAGTAAGAAATCATCTCGAAATGCTAAAGACTTCTCTCAGTGATATGACGCGGTGAGATCAGTTATCGAGCAAATGAAGAATTTAAAGACAGTTGTTACGTGGTGTTGAGGGGAACTATGGGATTATTTAAGCAGCTGTCTTTGTCTGTTTTGGTTACAGGTGCGACTTTTCCGTCGATCCTTCAATTTAGCAGGCAATAAATAAATGAAAAATAAATTACTCACTTTCATGTGTCACGTACATGGTCAATTTCACGAGAGCAGAGTGAGACTTCTCGGATTATGCCTCATTCATTTTTGCAAAATTACAAACGCGTAAAATTAGTGGCAGCAAGGAATTGGACGGAGGTGAGACGTTACCAAAATATTGGCAGAATCTGAAAGTACTTGATGACCCAAATGTTGCACTTTAGGCTTAACAACTCAATTAAACACAGGTGTAATTGTTGACAAATGCAAGGATAAACGTGGGCTTAATCGGCTTTAAAGGCAACGTTGAATACTTTTGACTTTTCCGAAAAATTATGCCGAAACAAGAAAAAAAATATAACTCCAGCCGTGTGCCGGAATAAAAATAACGAAGCGTTATGGAAAATGCAGGGTTTCACTCGCTTTGCTGGATATCTGTCGCTAAGACGTAAAACAACATTAATTTTGTCTTCTTTTTAACAAAAAAGGTTATTATGTGTGTAAATTTAGAGCGATAGCAACTCAGAAAGCTGATGTCTCCGTAACAATATGATTGACAACATTCACGTGCATTAGTTTCAGGTTTACTTTGACCGCAAAATATTAATAAACACTGGAACAGCAAGACAAAGCTTGCTAAAAAATGGCAGAAGTACAGAGGTTGTAGCCACGACAGTTATTTGTTATCGATTCTGTCGTTCATCTTTGTTATTTTAATTAATTTAAATAGTTCTCGCCTCGATAGTTTAGTTCGGTATTTATTAGTTTGTATTTTTCGTGCTGTCAAAATGTAAATTAAGTTTGTCAGCGTTGTTTTATGTAATCGCCTTTGTAGCGTCCACTCTTAGCTACTTGTAATAACAAACAACTTCGATTGATGTAGAGTCCACTCTTGGCTGCTTGAAATAATAAATCTTTAACTCAGCATTGTTTCCTAACCTGCACAAACTTGTATTTATCTCATTCGAGACTCGTAGAAATGAGAGGATTCGAAGTTATTGTGCTTTAACAACAAGCGAAAATCGTCCTTGAGAAAACGATTACAACACAGCACTATTAAAACCGGGTGTCACGAAGACTAAGACCTAAGACCTAAGACCTAAGACCCAAGACCCCTCGAAAACTAAGACCTCTTGAAAACTAAGACCTCTTGAAAACTAAGACCTCTCGAAAACTAAGATCTCTCGAAAATCGCCATCTTTCATGGGTTTTAAATGAAATGAATGGGTTTACGGCTGATTGTATTTAAAACGGATAATAAGACCAAAAAATCAATATTTGGTCATACATGCCGCAAGTTATAATAATGCAAATATGATGGTCTAATCAAAGTTCATGTAACTTGACCCCGTTGACCTAAAGTTGGGTGTTGTACTTTTACACTTTACTGCTTTTTACTATCAGAAGTCACGTACAAGAGCCGCGATCAGAAAAACTTATCTTAACAATCATGCTGACGTTTAAAGTTTCCCGAGAATTGAAAACAGACAGTTTATTCTAGCAGAATACGTTAAAACGGCCTTTCGTTCGAAACGCGTACATCGAAAACATTCTCTGCAGCGCAGCCGTATGTCACTGATAATTACGCACTCGGTAATTCAGGCCCCGTCCACACTACGGTGTAGTGAAAGGAGAAACAGAAAGCTCACTTTTTCTGTCTGAATTAAATAGACTTCGTCTGCACAGGTGCCTCAGAGTGTATAGGAGCTCATTCGCACGCATGCCACTCCGGCGCCCGTAATTTCCCAGAGTCGCGCGTCTATTCCCGAGATCCCTTGGGTCTAGTGAAGCTGGGTTTCCAGTTTGAGCTCGGTGGCATGCATTACAGAGATGTGGCATTCGTGATAACATGCCTCCCCCCTTCGTTTGCACAGGTACCTCAGAGTGTAGGGGGGCTCATTCGCATGCATGCCACTCCGGCGCCCTTGATTTCCGAGAGTCGCGCGTCTTTTCCCGAGGTACCTTGGGTCTAGTAAACCTGGGATTCCAGTTTGAGCTCGGCGATATGCGTTACAGAGATGTGGCATGCGTGAAAACATGCCTTTCCCCTTAGTTCGCACAGGTGCTTCAGAGTGTAGAGGAGCTCATTCGCACGCATGCCACTGCGGCGCCCGTGATTTGCCAGAGTCGTGCGTGTATTCCCGAGGTCCCTTGGGTCTAGTGAAACTGGGAATCTAGTTTGAGCTCGGTGGCATGCGTTACAGAGATGTGGTATGCGTGAGAACATGCCTCCCCCCTTCGTTTGCACAGGTGCCTCAAAGAGTAGGGGAGCTCATTCGCACCGATGCCACTCCGGCGCGCGTGATATCCCAGAGTAGCGCGTCTATTCCCAAGGTCCCTTGGGTCTAGTGAACCTGGGAATCCAGATTGAGCTCGGTTCCATGCGTTACAGAGATGTGGCAGGCGTGAGAACATGCCTTCCCCCTTCGTTTGCACAGGTGCCTCAGCGTGTGGGGAACCTCATTCGCACGCATGCCACTCCGGCGCCCGTGACCTCCCAGAGTCGCGGGTCTATTCCCGAGGTACCCTGGGTCTAGTGAACCTGGGAATCCAGTTTGAGCTCGG